>NC_083771.1:27238233-27408233 GCF_963514075.1 Conger conger
ACCATCTAATACACTGCACCCCAATACTGCACCCTGACACCATCTAATACACTGCACCCCAATACTGCACCCTGACACCATCTAATACACTGCACCCCAATACTGCACCCTGACACCATCTAATACACTGCACCCCAATACTGCACCCCAATACTGCACCCCAACACCACTGCCACACAGTACATTAACCGTTCATCAGCTAAGCGTGCTTCCCCTGTCACCTTCACTCTTGGATTCTCCCCAAAGACCACACCCAAAAGCAGGCATGTCAATGCAAATTGGGCTCCTCCAACAGAGACCTAGAGTCACCTGAGGGGGTGTCAGAGGTGGGTTAACGTATTCCACAAAATCCTCTCTCTGTCTCCACCAACACCGTGTGGAGGTGTCGCTGCCGGCCCAGATGGTGTGGAGCTGTTGGACTTGGGTTTGAATCCTAAATGAAGGCATTAGAGGGCTACTTTTGAGCAAAGAAATCTCACCTCTATACACCACAGTTTTTTTACATTAAGCACTTGCAGAATGAATCATATAAACATATACACGCAGTAAGCAATGTATTACATTACACCAGCTTGCTATTGCAAATATTTAAATCAACCAGTCATGTGGCAGCAACTAAATGCATAAAAGCATGCAGACGTGGTCAAGAGGTTCAGCTATTGCTCAGACCAAATGTCTGGGGAAAATGGGAAAGACATGATTAAGCGAAGAATGATTATTGGTGCCAGACAGGGTGGTTTGGGCATCTCAGAAACTGCTGATCTCCTGGGATTTTCATGGACTCTAGTCTCTAGAGTTTGCATAGAATGGAGGGAAAAACTAAAAACATCCAGAGAGCAGCAGGTCTGCTGGGCAGAAATGTGTTGTTAATGAGAGAGGTCAGAGGAGAATGGGCAGACAGGTTGAAGCTGACGGGAAGGTGACAGTAACGCAAATAATCACACATTACAACAGTGGTATGCAGAAGAGCATCTCTGAACACACAACGCATCATAACTCTTAAGTGGACAGGCCCCAGCAACAGAAGACCAATAAGTCTAATGAATACCTTATAAGTGCTAACTGAGTGTATATAAGCATCATTTTGTATAAATGACTTATTCTGAATGATTCTGATTAATAATCTAATGATTATTTCCTGATAAATACATGAATAAAGCAGCAATACCTGAGCAGGTGAGTGTTCAGGGGACTCCTGAGCCCTCAGAAGGGGCATATGTTAAGATAAACGTCCTCTTATTTTTTTATGAACTGTCAAAAAGCACCTCCATTATGCTAACTGGTATATGTCAATTTGGCACACAAAAAAAAAAACCTCAATTAAGATTTCATGAAGAGCTCTTCCTCTAGTGTATTAAACACAGTTCAGCCTGGAGAGAAGCCTCCTGCTGGGGTAAACAAAATCTCGACTCCTTTTCAATAACATCAAATAAAACTCAGCAATGTTCCTGTGACTGACTGTGAAAGACAGTTGCCTACCAGTTCTTCTCCACGCAGGTTAGTGTTCAGGGCATATAAATACAAATGTGAAGCAGGGTGTCAGTGCACAGAGAAGCATGCACTAATGCAGACATTGTTCTGAAGTGATATTATATCACTGTGGCCAGTTAACCATATCCTTGCTGGGTTGCCATGGTGACTGTGTTATATCTGGGTTCCGGAGCACACCTGCCTTGCGTGTCTGCAATCCCTTCAGACAACTTCAGGAGCATTAACAAAACATTAAAAGAATAAATCTGTGACTGACATAGTGTGCAGCAAACATCTTTTTTTCTTTATTGACATGGTCATACATTTGGGTTTACATTTCATTCCTCCTCCTCCTCCTCCTCGGACAATAACTATTCCTGAACCGCTCTGGTCTGACAAGGAGAAGAGAGCATATCACGATACAGGTGTCCGGGTTGGGGTGTGCTTTCGGTGTCTGATAGGGGTCGCAAATTAGCCTTGGCTAGAAACCCTACATGCAACACATCTGTCTCATGGTACTTGAACCTGTTATAATGGGCTCTGCATTGTCCCTGTCAAGTAAATAAATCAAATAAATACTGGCATGCAGGGGTAGATCTTAACCCCCAGGGAGAGACAGCAGCCTCTCTCTGACTCCAAGGACCACTTTTTCAGGAAGCTGAGGGGAATATTTCACCTAAAAAACCCAACGCGGTGATCCCTGCTCCACTGTGCCATTTCCTCCCAGTGGGAAATGCCATCATGTCCCAATCGCAGCAACACCACAAACCAAACACTAGATGAATGCCAACAGTCGTCACCCCACCTACTGAAATCTCAAACGGTGCATATGTGCGTGTACGTGTGTACGCCTGTGCGTATGTTTTTTTGCGGCCAATAAGGATGATGAATCCTGCACTCCCACTGAAAGCCTTCAAAGTTTGAGTTACGTGATTGGGCTAAACCTTAATCTGCTCATAAAAGTGCCTTTTGGGGAAAGAGCTGCCATTCCAGACCATCTGGAACACGAGTGCGACATTAAATCGATTATATACTCAACATCAAACAACAAGGCTCATGATTCGCTCTCTCTAACTGTAACCTCAACTCAAAGATACTGAGTTTGAGACGTTGCATGATCTCCCCGGGTCCGTGTGGGTTTGCGCCCACAGTCCAAAGACAAGCAGTAGGCTAAACGGAGAAGGTGTGAGTGAATGGAGTGGGCCCTGTGATGGCGGCCACAGTAAGATCCGCACAGCCGTTGGGCCCTTCAGCAAGGCCCTTAACCCTGCATTGCTCCAGGGGACGATTGTCGCCTGCTTAGTCTAATCAACTGTACGTCGCTCTGGATAAGAGCGTCTACCAGATGCCATTAATGTAATGTAATGTGATGCATTGGTGACCTGTCCAGGGAGTATTCACCCACTGCATGCTGGGATAGGATATATCTGTTAGGCCACCCTCAAGGCTCAATGCAATGGGCATGGGCCTTTCCGTTCCACAAGTACTGCATGTTTCACTACCAAACCCAACCAACCAGCCGCCCCAATACATCAACTTGCTGCCGATTCCAGCCAATCAGCAGCCCCTTGCATAGCGTGACAGCCAGAAACACAACCACCCCTCCCCTCCCTCCTCGACCCAGTTTGCCCATCAGTGGGGAGACATTTCACGGCGTCGGCTGACTATAAACAAACAATCTACACAACTGAGAGACAGCCTTTCACAAACATAACGTGAAGGTTGCAGCCTTTCACGAATAGTCTGAAGGCCAGGAGTACAATCCGCTCTGTAATCCCACCCACCTGGAAGCAGGGGGTGAGGCGGGTGGGCTCAGGGAACGGGGGCTTCCTGTAAAGCATCTGATAGGCCAGGAACCCCAAGGGACAGCCAATCACACTCTGGGCCGTGCTCTGGACTGCTAGTGAGACCAGGAAGTCCTAGTTGCCAATACAACAATATATCAGTATTATTTTATTACATGTCATTTGGCTGACGCTTTTATCCAAAGTGACTAACAGGT
The DNA here is from genome assembly GCF_963514075.1 of Conger conger. Classification (NCBI taxonomy): domain Eukaryota; kingdom Metazoa; phylum Chordata; class Actinopteri; order Anguilliformes; family Congridae; genus Conger; species Conger conger. Next base: position 27,241,706 of record NC_083771.1, read on the forward strand.
GATTTAGACTAAGCAGGAGACAATCCTTCCCTGGAGCAATGCAGGGTTAAGCGTCTTCCTCAAGGGCCCAACGGCTGTGTGGATCTTATTGTGGCTACACCGAGGATCGGACCACCGACCTTGTGGCTCCCAGTCATTTACCTTAACCATGGGTCAAGGGTCCCCATCATCATTATCTCCAACCACAATAACATCATAATCAGATTCACCATCAGCAGCAACAACACTATCAGTGGGGTTAGTGACAGGATAGCTCAGCTCACCTGTGAACATATAATTAGGTACACCCAGCTGATACAGGGTAGCAGTACAGCCAGGAAAAAAAAACACACACACACACACAAGCAAGCAAAATACATCCCAATAAATCACACATGCAATACACCCACAGGCATAAACACATACTAATAACATACACACAAACAAATCAAAACACATCTACACATAAACACAATTTACAACAAACAACGCATGCAATACGTAGAGGTGTACAAAAATACACATGCACAACAAAGACGCACAAAACAAAGCATTATGTTTCGGTCTTCTAGCCAATATATTTAGCTTTAGCTGTGTGTGTGTGAGGGCAAATCCATAACCTATTCACAGCTCTCTAAAGGGCACTGGAAATCTGTTACAGCAGGAAAATAACAGGACCGCTCACTGTGTACAGTCAAACAGTCTGTTTAGAGTGAATTTGGTGTTTTTATTTACATTCACACACACACACGCAGGGCATCACTATCTCCGAAAACCGGGTTATATCCCGAACATGTAAATAAGTCATGTTAAATCAAATTAATATTCTGCATAATTTCTCCTGGGTCTGAGTGTATTTATAGAGCAGCGGCGAGATGGAACATGCCCTCTCTCAGTATCATTCATATGAGGAATATACATTAATTCAGCGTCGACTTCTCTGAGATGAAGCCTGGATGAACGCCCGCTACCGTGACGCGCCTGCCCTGCACAGAGGAAGAACCCGTCATCACCCACCTATCACCCGCGTAATAATGTGTTATAATAGACTGAATACGTGAATAGAGAAAGAAACAGGCGTGACAAATTTTGATGATGTGACCTACGTTCGTAACTCGTTGACAGCATTCGGGGAACCAGTAACAGTCCTTGACCGAAGATGGTCTACTAATTTGCCGAATGGAAACTTTCCTATGAATGGAAAAGACGTGTTCTAACAACGAAATAAGCCTCTGAAGAAAATATTGTTATTTATTTTACACGTAGCCCTAAATACATGTTCCCTAATTAAAAGTCTGTGTTTCAAGTCTAGCCACTCGTAGGTTGCAAACCCACGTGAGCTATTGTGAAGCTGTGTGGTTGTCTATACAAGCGTGCCATTGCCTTTAAACAGTGCAAAAGGGCACCGTCTGCACTTAAGGTTAACTGGCACTTTCTCAAAATCATGCATTGCCAACCAATGTCTTCCTTTAAATATAGAGAGAGGCCCTTCATCTTGCTGGGTAGCCATCGGATTTGTGTTGTTGTTTGTGAGTTTTCCCACAATCACCATTTCGTCAGAATAACATGGGAACGAAAAGCAACAAGATCTATGTACTCCCCCATTGCTACAAACAACGAACATGAAGTGACACATATGCCGCTAGTAATGACACAAGAATTCAGGAAAAGTGGAACCACGGAACCGACAAACAGGACAGTTTAACTTACCACCTAGATTGCTATTTATGCAGAGACTACCTGTCAATTGGGGCGAGGCGAAACCATTTGGATTGTCTGTGGTGGGGGGGTGCCTTTTTCAACGTGGATGCAACAGTGGGATGCACTCTATTTAATGGCGAAAGAGTAACGTGTGTGAAAAGCTTGGTGCTAGAAGCAAGAACATCGAGGGCATCGAGACGTCCCGGTCACTTGCTCCAATAGGGGAATCTCCAAAGTGTTATTGATTATTTGTTAATTCATTAATAAATAGGCTAATAATAAAAAAGTTCGGGAGGTTCGCGAATAATTCAGGGGCGCATGTTGAGGGCTGGGGAAAGGTGATTAAGGACTGAGAATGCCAAATCTTTTAGGGTGAGGTTTAAAAAAATCTCTAGTGTCTTATAAGGCCGGCCGGTCTGTTTTTATTATCACTCAAACAAGCTAGGGCAAATTATTCACGAACATTTCAATGTCCAATTCCAATACTAGCCCGCTGAGCCGAGGCTTATATGGCAGCACTAACTACATATGTTCCATTTTGGTTCGTTAATCGTCTATCCTCTCTTGTAGATCACCTGTTAAGTTTGCTTGTTGCGCGTCGCAAATTTCTCAGCAAATTCCTCCCTCAAGGGAAGACAGCAAGGGGAAGGGAACCAGCCTCCGTGCAAGTGACCGTACAATGAGTACTTTCACAACTTTCGTGTACGCGTGTATGGTAGCCTATAGCTGGAGAGGGAATGCAGCAAGTTGCTCGACACCGACGTGCAGAGGCCATCCGAAGAAGAGCATACATACAGCCACATTATGGTCATGTTACCTAGCAACAAGGTATTGTCAGTCTCAGCCTAAAGCTGAGAGACCGATTTTGCGATTGCTCACAGCTGAATGCCTCACTCGAAGGGAGAACAGGGGGAGCTTCGAATAATAAAAAAAGAGATCATGAATCCAGTAAAACTGTCTATTATTTTCTTTTCTTTTTTTACAATTCCTTTTTAGCACTGTCCACCAAGAGACAAAAGTGACATTGCGAGCATGCTCGATGTACTGAGCGAAGAAATAATCAAAGCACTCTGTCAAAGACAGAAAAGAGATAATTGGGTGGGGGTGGTTGTTAAGGGACTAGTTTCTATGCCGGGTTGTGTCATCTGTATTCATATACAGAAACAGATTAAATGCACAATAATCAGTGGATTTATGATAATCTCATGGAAGAATCTCACAGTATAAAATCTGGGTCACATGTTGTTTCATAAAAGCTGGTGAAGTGATTCACTGGTACTGATTAACACTGGTGCCCCTCCCCTCCAACAGTGGCTTAAACAGGCGGTGATCAGAGATGTGAACAAAGTGAAGGTGCACATTAGCTCTACCCCCCTGCCCAAGCCATAGGAGTGATTTAGGCCAAAACACTTATATTTTAACACTCAATAATGTGCAATAACGTACAAGGCCTCCCTGAAGATGCCTCGTCATCTCATACAGCACTATATATCGTGACTGGTCAGGCCTCACACACAAAATGAATGAATCAATACCCTGGCTTTGCAGCTTTAATCAAGCACAGAGAGTCCCTCACCTACACATTTAGTACAGGTCTCAGGAGAAAGCTGGGGTCTGCAGGCTCACTCAGCTTTAAGCTGCATGTACAGACGCTGGTTCCCCCATCTATTGGACCAGAGGGGAGAAAACCCACCAAGGACACAGGTGACAGTCTTCAGCTGTTCGTCATGCTCTTCTTATTTAAAAAAAAAAGTCAGCTAATGATTGCGTGAGGGAACTTGGGGCAGAGCTGGGCACAGATTCCTGAAACAGATGGGGCTTGCTTGTACCTGATGGCTCCATATGCGAACACGCTCTGGGGTCAGAGGTCGAGCAGAAAACACCTGACCCATCTGTGCAGGTGTGAGTGCAGGAGGTGGGGAGGTCAGGCGGGGTGCTGCCAGAGTCACATTCCTGCCTCCGCCCTGGAGAGGTGATGTCACAGTTGCTCCCCCCCCCCGATTGAGTTCACTTGTTTATGAAGCTCTAAATGTTTAGCACCTTCTAACATTTCTGTTTATCTATTATTTTATGGCTGGAGATGAGCCATTGGTTCCTTGCTAAATGTTCTAAAGGTTATATCACTGTTTCTTTTATTGCTTTTAGTCCTGTTTAATCTTGCCTTCCTTCCCTGTTTTGCAATGTATTTTGTATATTTCTGATATTTCATGATATTATTTCGTATCTTAATGGCATTTTCTTTCAGAAATGCTCTAACATATGAATCAACATACACAAATCTAAATAAATCAATAATAATATAAACCCCCCTCCCCAGATAATAACCTATCACTTTAAGCCCAGGGAGCCAAGAACACACAGCTTGGATGTGAATTTTTGCAGGGAGCCAGGAACACACAGTTTGGACGTGAGTTTATGGCTTCATCCTGACGTTCCCTTCCCCTGCTTCAGGGGGGAATCCCCAAAATGCCAGGGTGAAATACGATAGCCATGCCAAGTGGCATTTGGTTAGAATTTATGAAAGAGAAGGGAGCAATTGCATTCTCTCACTCCCCTCGTTTCCCCCCCTCCTTCCAAGGATGTAAAATACAAGCTTCCAGCGAGAGGAGAATCCCACAATGCAATGCTCCACACAAAGAACACCCAGTTCCATTTTGGTTTGATCTTCCCTTGCACACAGCACACTGTTAAGTTCACTTGATGCAAGTCACAAAAGATATCTCACTTGAGGGAAGAGAGCACAGGAAGGGAAAGTGTGTGTTAAAGTGGATCTGAATGCAACCAGTGTGTGCAATATTATCCCAATATTTGATTAACATTAAACCTAGCCAATGAGTCATTATGGTATATAAAACAGCACCGAAATGACAATGGGGAACCGTGCTCTTGAAAATGGCTCTCACCAGGACATCAGTCAGCTTTGACACAGGCATCCATTCTGGTGGAACTGCAACTGACACTGACAAAACCCCAGAAGCATAAAAACATAAATTCTCCCCTGATCTAGTGTGGAGAGGCAGAGGAAGAGCAGGCTACAGCGCCCTCTGTTGGAGAGAGGGAACACACACAGGGGAGAAGGCAGAGCTTACAGTGTATGAGAGAACTTTATTTAACAGAGCAGCATCAGAGTCTGAATGGAAGCAGTAGCTCAGAGGAAGATTTGTGACCTGGCCATCTGAGGGAAAAAGCTTGTTAAGCAGAACCTGTTCTGAATGTGGATTAACCCAGACAACACTTTCACTCCCTTGTGGACACAGACACTCTCCCATAGTCATGTACACAGGCTCTCACATGGACGCAATCCCCACCTGGCTGAAAAAAAAGCTCAAGCTAGGTTTTGACACCAGTTCAGACCACCACCCAGCCCAGATCATACCCAGCTAGACCTAGCTCCATTTTCAAACTGGTCAAGCTGGCATAGCTGGATTTTACAGCAGGGCAGTGCCCTGAGCCATGAAAGGCCCCTCACTAAGAAGAGGTGCAAACTGCCGGTCCTGGCTGAAAGGCTCCTATAATGCCTGTGGAGTATTACCCACAAGCCCCTGCTTCCTGTTACCTGAAATAAATCCACCCCTCCTGGTTACAATAATACTCACGTTCCCCATTTGACAGGTCATGGTGGTGGTCATTGTTGCCGTGTACAATTCTATCCGCTACCTTGAATGCTGGCTTCAGATAGAATTGATTCTGCACAGTGGGTGTCTCTGTGTTAAAATGTACCAGTCATGGTCCGGTGGTGACCGTCGCAGGTTTGCCCTTGTGTCTGTATTAGCCTTTTACTTTTGTTCCTCTAGCTAGCGCTGTGATAGAATTAGTTTGCTGGGGTTTTCAATCATTTTGATTTGTATAGCACTTTTAGGAGGCTTTATCGCAAAGCAGCTTTACAGAGAACCAGCCCCCAAAGGTAAGGCTACAGCAACAGTGGCAAGGAGTGATGATGTGTAGTACGTAAATTTCTTATCCAAATGAATTGCTCTGGTCATGTAGAGGACAGACTTGGCGCTACAGCTGAATCAACAGTGGCAGGAGGGGGATGCACAGCTGGTCTTGGGCTGGAGCTCCGAGCCAGGAGGGGGTGCACAGGAAACTTAGGAAACCGGGCTGGTGCCCAGAGCGGGGAGAAGAGGAAAGAAACATTGTTAGGGGGTTCAGATAGTTGTTGGTCAAGCAGAGCAGGAGAGAGAGGCGCTTGCGTGCGATAAGGAATAAGGCTATGGCAGCATTGCTAAGGGAACGAGAGGCAGGGGCCAGCACAGCCATGAGGGCAGGCTTCAGACGGTCACCACCAGACCATGACTGGCTCTCCTTAACACAGCACTACCAATAATGATCCACTGACAGCACTGACCGCTAAGTCCACCAGAGACTCAATAGCTTATGCCAGCCACTCACTCCTGCCCCTCAGCTATAAGACAGACTAAAAAGATAAGTTATGAGCCTAGCTATGAATAAGGTCATGGTGTCCGCACACCGAACATGAGCAGGCAATTTGTTCCACAGGACAGGAGGCCTGCACCCTGTGAACAGAGCATTTGTGAGGGAATAACAAGGAAGAAGTAAATCATTTAAGGACAAAGGGACAAGCCCATGTAAAAAATGATGATCAAATAGGCCCTAGTCCTTATCTTTGGTGTACAGATAGCAGTTGAAATTGTACTTATCCCTGGTTATGGGTATGCACTTTGCACTTTGTTGTACTTCGCTCTGGATAAGAGCGTCTGCTAAATGCCAATAATGAAATGAAATGGAAAGTAATGGAAAGGAATGGAATGTAACCCCACCCCTATCTGCTGAGCACAGTAAGGGGTAGGCCAGATCCATCTGATAAACGATAAACCGCACAATTTATTTATATTTGCTTGTTCTTCAGTCAGCAGGATATGTACCCAATAAATGCCAATGTCACTTTAGTCCAAAAGTGCAGGCCAACCTGGCCCTCGTTCACTTGTAAACAGAGGCTGTGCCCTGGGAGCACTGCAAATCTATAATGGCCAGAGATATTTAAGGCTTCACCACCCCTCCCATTGTTTAACTTTAACAGGGCTCCCGAGCACACCACAGCAATGAGAAGAGAGCCCAAATGTGTTTTGAGGGGATATCCAATGTTTTCATTAGGCTAAACCTCTTGAAGCACTTGTACTTCTTTTTTTTTTATTCTCCCCAAATTGGAATGCACAGCAGCATGTCAGCTCCCGGCTGAGACCCCGGCTATCGATCTGGATGGTAAGCACTCGCTCTCCTCGGAGGGGTACGATGTGAAGCGTTGCTTCTTATCGCGCCGTAGCCCGCTGGGCAGAGACGAGTCAGAGGCGCACTCTTCATCTGCGGCTTAACAGGCAAATTTGCAGGCACCCCCAGCAACCATCAAGCTATATTAAAGTGCTTCATTTAAATGATTAATTAATTCAGAGGCGCTCTTTGTAAATTATGTCCCATTGCTCGACTTCCCCCCCTTGAGGAATGAGAGCTCAGCTATAACAAATTTGTGACAGATGGGCTTCGCTCACTAGCCGTGTAATGCAACTGCCCTTCCCCCCCCCCCCCCCCCCCCCCCCCCCCCCCCACATTGGCTCAGTTCTGGTCATCATTTATTTTTTTTAATCACAATTTCAAATCGCCATTAGCACCACAGGTCTCATAGCAACAGATTCAGATAACCGTTGCGGCCATCGATGTGACGTTGAAACCCTTTATTCGCTCACCATTTGTATCACCCACAAAAAGGTTGTTATGGTAACCACTGACATGATTTAAACAGTTGCGACAGTATATACAGTGCAGTCCGTAAGTATTTGGACAGCGGTTCAATTTATGTTCTCTTGGCTCTGTGCTCCTTCTCATTGGATTTGAAATGAAATGATGAAAATGAGGTTAAAATGTCTGGTTAGTGAGGTGTATTCAATCAGTTCCTTAGTGCAGGCCAGGTATAAGCAAAGGTTCAGTATTTATATTGGCATTTGTCAACATGAGGACAGCAATTGTGCCAATGACAGTCAATTAAAGCAATTATGAAGTTGTGAAATAAGAAAGAAACAGGCAGAGACATAGGACAAACAATAGACTTCCAAAATCAACTATTTGGAACATCAATAAGAAGAAAGAGAACACTGATGAGTTCAGCAATCACAACAGGACTAGTAGGCCTCGACCTCGGACTGAAAAATTCTCATGATAATGAAGAAAAACCCACAAACACCTGTCTGACAGATCAGAAACAGATCAGGTGTGGATGTGTTAGTGACTAGTCTCAGCAGAAGACATCATAAACAGGTCTAGAGATGCTACACTGCAAGATGGAAACCATTCTTTCGCTGCATCGATAAAAAGGATGGCCAGGTTAGTTTTATACGTAGTACTGAGAGCCAGCAGAGTTCTGGAAAAAAGGTCTTGTGGACAGATGAGACCATGCTTGACTTGTATCAGAGTGATGGCAAAAGGAACTGCCCAAGAACTCCCCTCATCTGTGAAACATGGTGGCGGGGGTATTATAGTTTGGGCATGTATGGCTGCCCCAGGTGGCTCACTTGCCTTCACTGATAATGTAACACTTGACTATTTTTTTTAATGAGTATTTCCCAGCCACATAATGGCTTCCTTGACTTTCTTTGGCACATCTCTGGCCCTCATGTTGACAAATGCCAATAACAGAAACTAGATATTAATGTTCTTATCCCTTCACTAAAGATGCGATTGAATATCTGACTAATAAGAAATAGCTGAGAAGCCAACTGCCCAATTACCTTTGGGTCTCTGAAATGGAGAGACAGTGTATAAAAAGGGATTTAATTTCATTCTTACACGGATCACGGATACCCTAAAATAAAAGATGACAGTCTGCATTTTAACCTCACTTTGATTGTTTTCATTTCAAGTCCAATGAGTACAGAGTCAAAAGAACAGGAATTTAACTACACACTGAGAGACCTCGCTGTATAAAGATATTTTTAATTAAAAATAAACAAAACAAAAAATATAATATTGATGCAGACTGAGTTTTTTTGTTTTTCATTCAATGCCTATATGTCTTTATAGGTCTAAAAATTTGGGCCGCCCACTTATGCAAATCGCGCTGCGGGCCGCTGGTTGAGAACCACTGCACCAGTACAGTAGTTGGAGAAACAATGCAAAATGGCGCTGTTAAAGAGAAAAATCTGGCAGGAACATCGACAATTTCAAGAGAAATGGACAGTGGATTATTTTTTTGTGGAGGACAACGGCAATGCAACTTGTCTGATCTGTAGGGAGAAAGTTGCCGTCCTGAAAAAATACAACCTTGAGCGGCATTACGCGACCAAGCACGCCGAGCATTATTCCAAATATCAGGGCGATGAAAGAGAAAAGACGGCATCCCAACTCAGAAAGTTGCTAGTGTTTCAGCAAAACCTTTCTCTCAAACGGAAAAAAGAATCAGAGGCAGCGGTTTTAGCGAGTTACGCGGTGAGTGAGATGATAGCCAAAGCTGGCAAGCCGTATAAAGACGGCGAATTCATAAAAGCGTGCATGGTGAAGGTTTCCGAGATTGTGTGTCCGGAACACATGAACATATTTAGCAACATCAGTCTGTCCGCGAACACTGTAGCAGAGCGCATTGCGGAGCTTGCTAACGATATCGACCAGCAGCTCGGCGAGAAAGGCAAGGCATTCAGCGCGTACTCTGTGGCACTCGCTGTAAGTGCTGATGTGGGTGACAACGCGCCATTGGCAATCTTTGTTAGGGGTGTCAACGATAATTTCGATATCACAGAAGAGTTGCTGAGCTTGGGTACAGTCCATGGTTGCACAACGCCAAACGACATTTTTTGTCACCTCTCCGATGTGATTGAACGCGCCGGGCTGCCGTGGCACGCATTGGCAGGTATTACGACAGACGGCGTCCCGGCAATGACAGACGAGGATAACGGGTTGGTGGCACAGGTACAGCGGAAAGTGCGCGAGGAGAACGGAGAGCGACCAGTTGCATTGCATGCCCTCATCAGTCAGCAGCAGATACTCTGCTGTAAATGCGCCAGGTTCGAAAAGGTGATGTCAGTCGTTGTGAAATGCGTCAATTACATTCGGTCCAGGGGTTCACAGCATCATCAGTTTCGCGCACTTTTGGACGACATTGAATCAAACTACGGTGATCTGCAGCACTTAAACGAGGTGCGCTGGTTTAGCAGGGGTACCGTTTTGAATAGATTTTTTGAGCTAAGAACTGCGGTGCAGAGATTCATGGGGGAGATTAATTTGACAGTGGCTGAGTTTGAAGACGCGAGATGGGTGATGGATCTTGCTTTCCTGGTTGACATCACGCATGAGCTGAATATCTTAAATCTGAAGCTGCAATATCCTGGTCAGACGGTGACTGCGATGTTTGACTGCGTGAGGGCATTCACTACCAAACTGAAGCTGTGGGAATGTCAGCTTTCTCAAAACAATTTCGCGCATTTCCCGGTGTGCAAGTCTCTCCTGGGGAAGCTGCACTCCGACATGCAGTTCTGTGGCACCGAATATGCCTTAGTCCTTAAACTGCTTCTCGATGAGTTTGATCGGCGCTTCGCCGACTTCAGCAGGCACAGAGACGCTTTGCAGATGTTCGCAGACCCGTTCTCTGTCGACGTGGAAACGGCCCCAAGCCACCTGCAGATGGAGCTTATTGACTTGCAGTGCAACACCGCCCTAAAGAATGCTTTCAAGGAAGCACAGGGAGACATCGCGCCCTTCCACAGACAGATTAAACCATCCTTCCCACAGCTTTGCAAGAGCTTTCAAAGAACCTTGTGCATGTTCGGTAGTACTTACATGTACGACAAACTGTTTTCCACCCTGAATTTAAACAAATCCAAGCAACGGACACGGCTGACCGATTCTCACCTCTCTGCAATTCTGAAGGTTTCAACCGCTGAATCACTAAAACCGAACATTAACAGACTTTCTGAGCTGAAACGTTGCCAATTTTCTGGAAAACGGTAAAAAAAGGTGAATATTAAAGTAGGCTTAACTGTTCAATTCCCAAATCAGCTCCAATTTGTGAAATATTATTTTCATTGAACATCAATATATCCCCCACCACTTAATGAAAATTGACATTCCCCCCTCAGGTAGCCTAAATCTGGTTTTACACCCCTGCTCTTATCACTGCTGGACAGGATATAGACGTGAAGAGGTTTGGGTTTAAAGGGATTATTTCACTTTCTGGAGTTTTTTATTTTTAACTCAATTTTAGTGGAGACCTATGTTTTCGAGGACAATATTTAAACAGTTTTTGTATTCTTGAGGATTTTTTTAGATACTCAGGCTTAAAGGTTGTAGGCCCATGATGTGCCATAGGAAATAGGTTGAAAAACAAAAACAAGATTAAACGACCTACGCGTAGATAAAACATATGAGAGGTGATTTGGAGTCACTTGTAAGCCTATTTACTTCCTTCAATCAAAGTCCCAAAACCTATTCCGTTTAAGGGTACCAGAAAGATACCTTTAAACAGAACCACATGCTACGTGAAAACGGAATTAGTACCTATAAAATGAAGTGTCCTTTTAAGGAGTACGAATTTTGGCCTGTCTTTCTGCTTCGTCCCAGATTTCAGAACCGCCGAAACGGGACAGCGACTGTATTGAGCACGTGACCGCAACATGGAAGCCCCAACAAGTTCGAGACAGCTGGCTTGGAGAACGTTACACAGTCGGTTACCTACTGATGGTTAACTGTCGGTCTAATGAAGCAAGTTCTATACCTATTACGTTACATGAGCCAATACATTTTATTAATAATGTTTAATAGCTAAATGTGGAAGACTTAGACTACGTTTACGGAATACTGAAATATTTTACAATACAAAGGCCTCTAGAATCCAGTTATATTCTGTTTCTAACTTTCTAATTCGGCCGACAACTCCTAATTAAAGCCAGAGAAACATCATAATTAATTTATATTTAGACAAACTGTTTTGATATCGAAACATCTCCTACTGTATCAGTGCTTCTGTTGTTAGAAGCCTAATAATAATATTATGTTAGTTGCTCATATGAAGCCTGAAAACGACAAAGAACGTGATGAAGCAAAGTCAGATACATTTTTAGTTTTATGAATTTGTAAGGTTTTTATTGTTATACTGTTGTAACACGTACATAGTAACATATTTGTATGTACATGTATGCCAATGTATGTATTCATGTATAGCCTGCACAACTAGGCTACTGCATCTGGAAAATAAAACAAGCGGTTTAACCAGTTAAATACACGTTAAGCTTTTGTGCTTAATATTCCCTGGCGTGTTCAGATGCAAACATATTGCAAATTAGACCTATCCTGGGATATTTTTCAGTCTAATAGTCTTTAGGCAGGATCGGCTGCGGTTTCAAATTACAGGGTTGCTGTGGAGAATCTTGATCACGAGGTACTGGGCCGCCTACTGCTGGCTAAAAATACCATGCTCTTAGCGCTGGCGACGAGCACGCGGAGTGCAGTCTTAGTTATGTTAATGAGGCGGTGTTCAAACCGCAAGACTTCCTCGGTAAAAGGAGGGGCGCAAAGATGGCCAGACCAGACCCTATCCAATCAGCGTGCTCACTGGGCTGGCCTTTTTGTCTGTGACGACAGCGGATAGGCAAGCGGCTGGGGGTGGAAAATTTACCACTGTCTTAAACAACAAAGAGCAAACCGTAGCGTCGACGTAGAAATAGCCTGGAAGACAGATAATATTCAGGAAAAAAGATATATTTTCAAATAGATGAGACACTCAGATTTACATTTTTCTAAATAAAGAGTTTTTACTTTATTATTATTTTTTTTACCTAGCCCTTTTGTTTTGAATGTGTTGTTCGGGTTAGTGTTCATCAAAGCAAGCCCTGGATGAGGTCATTTTTATTTTTAACGGTAGGTAGTTTTTTTTGAACGGCTTAATTCAGTGACAGTTGGTAGTTTTAGGGTAGAAAAAGGGAGGGTAGAGAGTTCACCGTGAGCTTGGAGCACGCTCCGGGGGGGGAAGGGCCTGGCGTGTTGCAGCGGCGATGGACGCGTGGGTGGTGGGCGCGCGGGCGCGTCTGCGGAAGCCCAAGTTCACGCCGGACCAGGTCCGGGTGCTGATGGAGCGCGTGGTGGCGCGCAGGACCCAGCTGTACGGCCAGAACATCAGCCAGGTGTCGGTGCGCAAGCGCATCTGGCAGGAGGTGACGCAGGCGGTGAACCGCATCAGCCACACGCAGCGCAGCGTGAGCGAGGTGCAGAAGCGCTGGCAGGACGAGCGGCGCAGGATCCGGCACCGCGCGCACGACCTGTGGAGGGCGCTGGCCGAGACGGGCGTGCCCATGGGCCACCTCAGCCCGCTGGAGGAGGCCGTGCTGTCCACCCTGGACGAGCCGCTGGAGGCCGGGCCGGGGACAGGGGTCGGGCTAGGGGCGGCCCCGCCCCCTCAACCAGCCGTCCCCCAGCAGTGCCTGCAGGAGGACCTGCCCGCGCCCCAGCAGCAGTGCCCCGCCCCCGCCCGACCCACCTCCATGCCAGTGGTCTGTCTGCAGGACATCAAGCTGGGTGAGTCACTCCCCCCTGACCAGGGAACATCAGAGCATGACCACACTTACCAACAGCATGACCACATCAACCTACAGCATGACCATGCCTACCTATAGCATGACCACACTTACCTATAGCATGACCAGACTTACCTACAGCATGACAATGCCTACCTACAGCATGACCACACTTACCTATAGCATGACCAGACTTACCTACAGCATGACAATGCCTACCTACAGCATGACCACACTTACCTATAGCATGACCAGACTTACCTACAGCATGACAATGCCTACCTACAGCATGACCACACTTACCTATAGCATGACCAGACTTACCTACAGCATGACAATGCCTACCTACAGCATGACCACACTTACCTATAGCATGACCACCCCTACCTACAGCATGACCACACTTACTTACAGCATGACCATGCCTACCTACAGCATGACCACACTTAAGTACAGCATGACCACACTTACCTACAGCATGACCACACTTACCTACATCATGACCATGCTTACCTACAGCATGACCACACTTACCTACAGCACAAGCACACTTACCTACAGCATGACCACGCCTACCTACAGCATGACCACACTTACCTACAGCACAAGCACACTTACCTACAGCATGACCACGCTTACCTACAGCATGACCACACTTACCTACAGCACAAGCACACTTACCTACAGCATGACCACACTTACCTACAGCATGACCACGCTTACCTACAGCATGACCATGCTTACACATGTCACTAAACATCAGGTTGGATTCTCAGATAAATCTCTCAGAAAAAAACTAATACTTTTACAAATGGATAACAGAATGTCTACATATCATAAATACTCCATTTATTTTTGGTCATGAAAAAGTACTGCTTAAAGTTGGTGTATCAATGCATGCAGTTTCTCTACTTTTGCCATTGTTATATTTGTTTATTTTTGAAGTTGCTGAGTCAGATGTGAAATGTCTCCTCACTCAGAGCCCGAGTCGGCGAGCCCATCAGGGGGCGGTAGCGAGCCTCAGGACTGGAAATTTGAGTGGACAGTGGAAGAGGTGTCCGGGGCGTCCCTGCAGCCTAACTCCGCACCCTCGTCTCCCGAAGTGCCGCCGCCCATCCCCCAGCAGCCCCCGCCTGACACCATGGCGCTTCACGCCTCGGCAGCCAATCAGACGAGGCCCGGGGTGCGCTCGGCGTGCAGCGTCGCCAGGGGGAGGAGCCTGCGGCGGCGGCGACGGCAGGGTCTGGACAGAGCGAGCTGCGCAGGCCTGACTGCGTGTCTGCGCAGGGCGGCGTCCGGCACCGCCGGGCTGCGGCACGAGCTGCGCTCGCTCTCAGACAACGTGCTGGGACTCCGCGCCGAGCTGCGCGCCCTCGTGGGCGCGGTGTCCGCCATCGCCACCGCCCTGCAGGGTCGCCACGGAGACCAGAGCGCCGAGCGCCGTTCTGCCACGCCACCGAGGCAGTAGAGTGAGGGAGAGCAGCAGTCTCCCTGCCAGACAGTCTGGAGAGTGAGGGAGAGCAGCGGTACCCCAGCCAGACAGCCTGGAGAGTGAGGGAGAGCAGTGGTACCCCAGCCAGACAGCCTGGAGAGTGAGGAAGAGCAGTGGTACCCCAGCCAGACAGCCTGGAGAGTGAGGGAGAGCAGTGGTACCCCAGCCAGACAGCCTGGAGAGTGAGGGAGAGCAGCGGTACCCCAGCCAGACAGCCTGGAGAGTGAGGGAGAGCAGTGGTACCCCAGCCAGACAGTCTGGAGAGTGAGGGAGAGCAGCGGTACCCCAGCCAGACAGCCTGGAGAGTGAGGGAGAGCAGCGGTACCCCAGCCAGACAGCCTGGAGAGTGAGGGAGAGCAGTGGTCTCCCTGCCAGACAGTCTGGAGAGTGAGGGAGAGCAGCGGTACCCCAGCCAGACAGCCTGGAGAGTGAGGGAGAGCAGTGGTACCCCAGCCAGACAGCCTGGAGAGTGAGGAAGAGCAGTGGTACCCCAGCCAGACAGCCTGGAGAGTGAGGGAGAGCAGTGGTACCCCAGCCAGACAGCCTGGAGAGTGAGGGAGAGCAGCGGTACCCCAGCCAGACAGCCTGGAGAGTGAGGGAGAGCAGTGGTACCCCAGCCAGACAGTCTGGAGAGTGAGGGAGAGCAGCGGTACCCCAGCCAGACAGCCTGGAGAGTGAGGGAGAGCAGTGGTACCCCAGCCAGACAGCCTGGAGAGTGAGGGAGAGCAGTGGTACCCCAGCCAGACAGCCTGGAGAGTGAGGGAGAGCAGTGGTACCCCAGCCAGACAGTCTGGAGAGTGAGGGAGAGCAGTGGTCTCCCAGCCAGACAGCCTGGAGAGTGAGGGAGAGCAGCGGTCTCCCAGCCAGACAGCCTGGAGAGTGAGGGAGAGCAGTGGTACCCCAGCCAGACAGTCTGGAGAGTGAGGGAGAGCAGTGGTCTCCCAGCCAGACAGCCTGGAGAGTGAGGGAGAGCAGTGGTCTCCCAGCCAGACAGCCTGGAGAGTGAGGGAGAGCAGTGGTGCCCCAGCCAGACAGCCTGGAGAGTGAGGGAGAGCAGTGGTACCCCAGCCAGACAGCCTGGAGAGTGAGGGAGAGCAGTGGTCTCCCAGCCAGACAGCCTGGAGAGTGAGGGAGAGCAGTGGTCTCCCAGCCAGACAGTCTGGAGAGTGAGGGAGAGCAGTGGTCTCCCAGCCAAACAGTCTGGAGAATGAGGGAGAGCAGTGGTCTCCTAGTCCACCATCAAGGCAGGAGAGTGAGGGAGAGCAGTGGTCTCCCAGCCAGACAGCCTGGAGAGTGAGGGAGAGCAGTGGTCTCCCAGCCAGACAGCCTGGAGAGTGAGGGAGAGCAGTGGTCTCCCAGCCAGACAGTCTGGAGAGTGAGGGAGAGCAGTGGTCTCCCAGCCAGACAGCCTGGAGAGTGAGGGAGAGAAGTGGTCTCCCAGTCAGACAGCCTGGAGAGTGAGGGAGAGCAGTGGCCTCCCAGCCAGACAGTCTGGAGAGTGAGGGAGAGCAGTGGCCTCCCAGCCAGACAGTCTGGAGAGTGAGGGAGAGCAGTGGTACCCCAGCCAGACAGCCTGGAGAATGAGGGAGAGCAGTGGTCTCCTAGTCCACCATCAAGGCAGGAGAGTGAGGGAGAGCAGTCGTCTCCCAGCCCACCAGCGAGGCGGGACAGTGGGGCAGCAGTGAGGCTAGCTGGAAGCAGCCACCATGCTGCTATTGTTTAGCACATCCACTGCAGCGTTTCCCCAGGGGTTTTTAATGCAAAAAGTTCAATGTTTTCATGGTCAAATTTTTAGGCATAAATAATTTGACTATGTAATTGACCTTGTAAACTTCTATCATTTCATGCGAATGGTAACATAGTTACTGCATAAGCCAACGGGAGATGGCGATCGAGACAATACAGTGCTAGCCAATTGGTTTTTGCCTTGTGCTGGAAGCTTGGTCAATCATTTTTCACCTTAATAAAGAAAAAAACAAGCAAAATGTGCCTTTTGTGTTTTCTTTTTAAGAAGCCCTACTGGCGGCCAAAAAAAAAACTGCACCATTAATGATGACAAAACATCATCATAAAAACAAAAGACACCCCAAACAGCATGTACGGATGGGAGTCAAGTTCACTTAAATATTTAGTCATTTCAAGAAATGAATTTAAATGCAGTTAATTAGCTGGAAAAAACTCTTAATTGAACATGATAGGTATTGAATTACAATGAATCTCCTGAAATGAAATTACCAGCCCTAGATGACATTGAAAAGGAGATTTCAAAGGGTGGAGCTTTCGGATCTACTAAGGGATGAGCAGGTACAGTCATTTAGCAGGGGAGTTTAGGTTAGCAACCTGCTTCATGTTACCAACATTACAAACCACAAATGTATTTTGACAACGTGTACAGTTAAGCAGCATAAACAACAAACTGAGCAGTCTTAAAGAAAATTAATGAAAAATAAGCAATGCTCAATGCTGCATGGCATGGCATGGCATGGTAGTGACAGGACTCATTTGATCATCTTTAGGCTACGTGCTACAAGACATTGAAAATATAAAATGGAGGGGCATGAGTTTAAGGGCAGCTCCATTACTTTTCCCCTCATTTCAACATGGAGAGCCAGAAGAATGCAGCCTAATTTTATGGGTCAAACAAAACATGCACTATGAATCAATATACTATATAAACAATATCACCTTTGCCATGGTGGAGACTGGAGTTACTTTTTACCTAGTGGCTGTTTCAAGTGGGCCTATTAAACACAATCCCGATATAGCTACTAAGCATTATATTCCCAAATATTTTTCAACTTTAAGGTGAGGTATTTATGGGTGATATTTTCCTGTGAAAGTGCAACCTTGTGATTGAGTGCTTTCATTTCTTAATTTTTCGTAAAAGTCTCACCTGTAGTTTCAGGAGTAGAGAATCAGTGGTGGAAAATCCAGGTTCAGAAAATAAAAGTCCTCCACAGTGTTCCAATCATTCAAGATTTGCCAATTAGCACAATTCATCAGTTAGGAGTTTGAACTAATTAATTAAATCAGCTGAAGTTCATGGGTGGAAGAAAAACAAACCAGACTTTGACTTTATGATCACTGGACTTTACACTTTTGCTAGGAATGCAGTGTGAATGGAATTCCAGTACCAGTATTATTGCCTGTGGGTGTGTGCAGTGCATGAAGCATACGTACATACACAATACCAGTCTGAATACCCTCTTAGAAAACAAGTGTAAGTATAAGAAAAAATACTTAAGTAGATAAGCAAGTCTGAGTAGGACGCGCTGTGTCTCAAAATTGAAATTGAGCACGCAGGTCCTAAACTCTCATTGCAGTGATCAGCACATTAAACCCTAATGCCAGGGGCTCCCAGCCTTGGGCCTGAGGAGTTGCAGGGTCTGCTGGTGTGATCATTTAAAACAGTAGACTTCACGTAACGTTGCAGTCTGCTAGTTCGTTAACTTAAAACGGTAGATTTCACGTAACGTTGCAGTCTGCTATTTTGTTAAGTTAAAACGGTAGATTTCACGTAACGTTGCACAGTCTGCTAGTTTGTTAACTTAAAACGGTAGATTTCACGTAAGGTTGCAGTCTGCTAGTTTAACTTAAAACGGTAGATTTCACGTAACGTTGAACAGTCTGCTAGTTTGTTAAGTTAAAACGGTAGATTTCACGTAACGTTGCAGTCTGCTAGTTTGTTAACTTAAAACGGTAATTTCACGTAACGTTGCAGTCTGCTAGTTTGTTAACTTAAAACGGTAGACTTCACGTAACGTGGCACTGTGAGCTGCAACACACTTCACACACAGTATTGGGCCCGTTTTGGGCCTTTCTTTGCTGATTTTGCGATGGACATAAAAAATAGCAGACAGCAGCAGGCCAGGCTGGCATTTCTCACCTGTGTCCTGGGAGTTCCACACCCCATCCACCCTCACCTCCAGTGAACCTCAGAATCAAATGTTAATTATTTTAAAATATTTATTATAATAACCAATTTCCCCATTAAGTTTGCAAGTACAATAGTGGTCACCTTAATTCGGGATTTATAGAGCACAGGTTAACCCGGTCACCTTAAATGTGATACGTTCAATTAAGTAGAGACATCGAGAAGAAATTGCTTTTGAACCACATTTCTGTGTTTGAGTGGACTGAAGAGTTTTCTTCCTTTCACAACACTGAAAGATGCCTGCGTCAAGTATTCTTTTTAACATTTCTGAAATGGTAACCAATTCATTTAAAACATCATCTTTCCAGTTAACTGAAATAACAAAGAACCAACCTCAGACAAGTAAACAAACGTTTTACTATAGTACTAGATCCCGGATTCAGTGCATTGGAAAGAAATCCGCCATTTGCAGTTATTTTTGGCTCAATTATTTGCTTGAAAGCCATTTGCGAGTTGGGGGAGATTTATGAGTGGAGATGGGAAGATATCACATTTGCAATGTCAAGCAAACCAGATGAAAAATCAAGGTCTTCCCCATGCAAATGCATAAACATACATACATAAATTTGTGGTTTGTGGAAAATGCCTCCCTTCTTGTGTCCATTAAATCAGCACAAATGTACAAAAATATCAACGCATGTGTAAAATACAAATATTAATAATACAATAATGAACTTTATTGAGATTTGCCCAGGTGCTCACCAATGGCAAGGCCAAACCCTCTTTTGTCCGAATGGTTTCTCCCCAAAAAATTCTTGCAGGTGCAGTTGAAGCAATTGGAAAAGATTTGGCATTTCCACACCCTGGTTCTAAAAGGGAATGTTGCTTTGACAAAAAATGATATCCCTTTAATACCAACGTCTGCTCAGTTTAAACGGTAGCTTCCTAAACATCTGCATACATAAAAACGGTTCACTCCACTCATCAGACCACGGTACACATTTTCACAAGCGAGACGCGTGCAGTCAGCAGCTGGAGTTAATCAAATTCAAGACCAACTTGGCCAAACAGCGGCGGCAGTTAGCATGAAACACTGAAACCATCGGGCTCTGGTTGTGCACCTGATCTAGGCTGGGGGCAGGGCAGGGCTCAGGGTCGACAGTCATCCTAGCTATGGGGCGTCCCAGAGGCTCACACAACCTGTGGTAAACACGGCCTGGCTCAGTGTATTTTCATTTGGGTGATTATGCAATTCTCTCTTCCCCCCCCCCACACTGCGATGACAATTAAGAATAAAGATGGTGTTGTACTTCTAAGGACATGTCTCAGGCTGGTGATTGGCTGAGTACCCTCCCCTTACAGACAGTTGATTGGCCATGTACCCCTCCCTGGCCCCAGGCACGCTTTTCCATAGACCCTGCTCATGCCTTAGGTAAATTAACCCCTGATTAAAACCTGAATCTTTCCTGTAAAAGCAACAAACCGTGGGGCAGAGTAAGAAGCAGGAGGGCAGTCTGATCCCCTGCGTGTGATGTCAGAGGGTCATGACCCTATGGCCATGGCAGAGGGGCTGAGAGAGCACAGGGGGTCATCTACACCAGACAGCACATTGAGCCAGAGGGATGGGACGGAGCGGGACCGGCCCCGTGAGGGAGACCACAGAACCCAGAACTTACTCAGGGTGAAAACCTATGGCACTCCACACCCGGACGCAGTGATGACCCAACACAACTCATACATAAGGGGGTGGGAGGGGGGGGGAGAAAAGATGACGAGACATGCGCACAGAATTCCACAAGTTTCAGTTATTTAACCACCATTAATCACCGTACAGTGTTAGTACAAAAATAATGCTAGTTCTTTTAAAAAAAATGTTTTTCTTCCATGTTCTCCTCCATGTGACCAGCAGAACCGGCAAGAGCAGTTTCCATGCCAACGGGACCAGTGAGCTCCGTTTCCATGCCAACGGGACCAGTGAGCTCCGTTTCCATGCCAACGGGACCAGTGAGCGCCGTTTCCATGCCAACGGGACCAGTGAGCGCCGTTTCCATGCCAATGGGACCAGTGAGCGCTATTTCCATGCCAAACGGACGAATGAGCCCCGTTTCCATGCCAACCGGACCAGTGAACCCCGTTTCCATGCCAACAGGACCATTACGCGCCGTTTCCATGCCAACGGGAAGATGGATTCCAGTGCTGGCAATGGGGGGTGATTGACAGCTGATGAAGGTATACTGACAATAAAAGGTGTGGTAATTTGTTCCTGCTGGAGTTGGGTCACTTTTTGGGATTAACAGGTAAGACTTGACGCTGGCCACTCCAACAGACTCACTAGCTAAAATACGAATTTCCTCTTTTTATACATAAACAACAGTCATTCTGACTGAATAAAAAGCTGAAGTTCATAATGTGAAGGATGTGGTGTGCTGGCAGAGGGCGGTTCTGCCTCCCCAGGAAAAAAAACAAAAAGGGGTGTCCATATTCACCTATGTCCAGAGGAACGTGGAATGAGATGGTGCAAATCTGTGCCATTTCAAAGAATGAAAATATATATATATATATATATAAATATATATTTCTATTAATCTGAGCTTTATGCTGGCAGTCAGGGTCCTGATCCTTTCCATGACCGAGAAGGTCCAACTTACTGAACAAATAAAATCCCTCCCATACCCAATAAAATCTGTACATGTCCAAAACAGACCTTATTCCATCACTTCGGCACAAAGCCTTTACAGAGATCACCGCTGAAGTCCTGTTGTGCACCGTTACACGGTTGTCTCGGTCCGGCTCGGTCAGGCCCCTCCACCGTGGTCCGTCTGCCGCCCGCTGGTTCGTTAGCAGCACTTCTTCTTGCGCTTGCTGTTCTTGTTCAGCCTCACAACGTCAGTCTGCTGCTGCTGCTGCTGCTTGGCAACCACCTCTTTCCGAGCCTTCAGGACCAGCTCCGTGATGCAGTTAAACATCTGCAGGACGCACACACGCACGCACGCACGCACACACACACACACACACGCACACACGCACACACGCACACACGCACACACGCACACACGCACACACGCACACAGACACAATTATTGTCTTTTTCATGTGAAGTGCAGAGCTGGTAGAGCAAAATAAGTGCCGGCATTCAGCAGCAAATGTGTGAGATTGAATACCTACGATGGACCATTTCAAGACACCTGGGCGATAAATGCAAGGCGTTTTTGTGGCTACACCGGTGATCGAACCACCGACCTTGCGGGTCATGTACCTAGGTACATAGTGGTCTTCTGTCCCCTCCCTGTCCCAACCGCCCCAGGCCCCAGGCCCCAGCCCCCAGGCCCAAACCCACATCCTCCACGTTGATGTTGTCCTTGGCGCTGGTCTCGAACAGGCTGATCCCCATCTGCTCGGCGAACTTCTGCGCGTCGTTGGTCTCCACCACTTTCGAACCCGGGTCGTCATTCTTATTGCCCACTGAGAGAACACATGAGAACACATGAGAACACATGAGAACACATGAGAACACATGAGAACACCGCCATTTTCACTTTTATAAGCAACACAACGGATCAGGTCAGAACAAAAATGGAACCAAAAAAATGACTTCATTGGCTTAATGTTCCCAGCCAAAAACAAAATCTCGAGTTCATAAATTAAACGGACAGTGACAGACATAGAATATTAGATTACATTACATTAATGTTACATTAATGGCATTTAGCCATTACCCAGAGGGACACACAGTTGATTAGACTAAGCAGGAGACAATCCTCCCCTGGAGCAATGCAGGGTGAAGGGCCTTGCTCAAGGGCCCAACGGCTGTGCGGACCTTGTGGGTCCCAGTCATGTACCTTAACCACTACGCCACAGGCTGCCGTGCACATACAGTAGGCATATACAGTGTTAATCCGCTACGTAAGCCACATGCGATCACTGTATGACAACTCCCTCAGAAGGAAATGCACAACTGAAACTCAAGCAAGAACCTTACCCAGAAGTAACAAGACTCACCTAATATTCGACACACATCGTCGCAGTTCTGGTTGATCTCGTGAAGCCAGCGTTTCACGTTAACGAATGACTCTGCGCTGGTGACATCATACACCACGATCACACCATGAGTGCCTCGGTAATACCTGGAGGGGGCAGCCAACCAATCACAATCAATCTGCATTCAGTCAAACCCCCGAACCAAACTCAACCAACCTTCTGGTGAGTTCCCACAGTAGAAAAAATAGTTCACGAACGAAATGTGCATTTCTGTGCACTGTTTATGTTTGCATTATATTTCAGAAGAGACGTTGTTGTCGAGTTGAATTCATTAACAGAGAAAAAGAGTCTTGTGGAGGTCCATTATATGGCTAACAGAGCTGGCTAAAAGAGTCAGTTGTTAAGACAGTACTCTGGGTAAATTGAAACATGCTTTAATTTCATTCTGTGTGAGTGTGTCTGTGTGTGTGTGTGAGTGTGTGAGTGTGTGAGTGTGTGTGTATGTGTGTATATATGATACTCACGTGGAGGTGATTGTGCGGAATCTCTCCTGCCCCGCTGTATCCCAAATCTGCAGCTTCACTTTCTCCCCGTTGATCTCAACCGTCCGGATCTTGAAATCGACTCCAATTGTGGTGATGTAGCTACCTGTAGGTAGACAGACACATACACATACACATGCACATGCACACGACAGGCAGGCAGACAGACAGACAGACAGAGACAGAATGGGCAAGCTGAAACCATGCCCTATAAAAACACCTCATGTACTAGTTTAATCTCATGGAATGTGGAAAAATTCAGCCTTCAAGAATAATCACTCAAAGCATGTGGAACAGGAGCAGTCCACCTGACCCCACCAGGTAACCTGATCTAAGAGGCTCTAAGAGAGGCAGAAATATTGGATGTATGCTTGGGCGTGAGGAAAAATAATAAAATAAAAATAAAAAGAGAACTCCTACCTGAAAATGTGTTGTCTGCAAAGCGCAGTAGCAAACTACTTTTTCCTACACCTGAAAGAGAGGGGGAGAGATAATGGGCAGAGAGAAAAGGGTGGAATGGGAGAGAAAGGGAGCAATTAAATTCAGCATAAACTAATGTGCAGATCTTGTTGGAGGCATACTGTCGAATCTGGGCCCCGAGTAAATACAATACAATACAACAGTATTGCTAATGTGAACATAACGTTAGCAAACTTAATTTGTCTGCAGTTAACAAGTCCACATCAAACTTTGAACAGCTATTAATAGCAGTGTGACTACAATATCTGAAATAGGGACCATAGAACAAAAAGTGTCCCAAAATCCCCATGCATTTGGATATGCAATACATACTATGAAACAATATGCAACTACACGTTCCATATCACAATACGTCACCAAAATGCTCAAGTGCACTCCTCTGTACAACTAGTTTCTGTGCTGTCTCTCCTCTGTACAGCTAGTCTCTATGCTGTCTCTCCTCTGTACAACTAGTCTCTGTGCCGTCTCTCCTCTGTATAGCTAGTCTCTGTGCGGTCTCTCCTCTGTATAGCTAGTCTCTATGCCGTCTCTCCTCTGCATAGCTAGTCTCTATGCCGTCTCTCCTCTGCATAGCTCCTCTCCTTTGTTGAAAATCTATAATCCATTCAGCTAGTCCCTGTAAAGACGGCCTGTTAAGTTACTGATAGGCAAGGCTATTTAGTATACACTGGTTATTTTCAAATCCCTAAAGTCACCTACCCACCCACTGTCCTCAAGTCTCATGCAGACAGGATGTAATCCACATCAATGTAACATAAAATCACTTTACCCCAGTGAGGTCAGGCAATATTACAGAGTTTTAAGGGCCCTCCGATTAAGTGAGTTTACAGTCAAAAAGGTCAAGTGATCTTAAAGTGTAAGGCGATTTGTCCCATCGGAACACAGACGAGGAGGTAAATGAATGGTAGCTCGGCCATTAAGTCTCTAGAAAACAATCAGATGGCTACGCACTTGTAAATCCCCGACAATAAAGCCAAAGCCATAAAACAAACAAACCTATACAACGGCTCCCTCGTCGAATCTTTTTTTAAATGTCCTGTTAACTTTTTTAACTAGTTAAGAACACAATTGCTTTCTATAACCGAGTTTGCCAATTACAATAACAACAAATGACAAACACCTAGCCATCATACCTATCGAGCCCGTGTTTAGATAACGTTAACAAGCTGACCAACTAGCTAACTTAACTAGGTGTCCGGTTGCTTCTTACCTCGCAAAACAGATAACTAAAGTTACTAATTTTGTGCGCCAACTATGACACCTCACGATACAAAAATAATCTGTCTTGATTTAAACATAGCTCATTGGACGATATCATTTCACCTTTAATTTGCTCAATTACTAAGGTCGAGCCAGCTAAACAAAAACTAATGTTGTTGGGCGACTGCTGGCGGGCGTGCTTGGGATTCCGAGTAGTTAGCGGCTAACATGAATAGCAAGGCTAGCTATCCATCTATCTTCCGTTTGATGGATAACTAACGTTAGCCAAAACATGTAGCTAGCTAGCTATAACGTAAGCTAATAATGAGTTAAATTTCATTTTGTGTCTGGCGACTGTTGCGTTGAGAAAATTGTGATCTTGTAAAACTTGTAAAACATATCTTACATAGCATATCTGTGTCCTGCATAGTGTAACGTTACACTCGCTACAGTAACTTTTTATACCCGGCGGGGACACTGTACAATCGGCCTGGCTTTAATGTCGTCCTGCCCAAACCATACGATCTAGGGGTGGTAGCTACACGCAGTCTCGATTCGTTGTTCATCATCTGCTTCTTTATCGTGTGTTGGCTCCCCAACTAACGAGCGAATTTAATTCAAACCACAATCATCCACCTCAGCGCGCCAACTCTCAAATTCATTCAGTGAGAAGCGGGCGAGGCCCATTTCCCGTCACACGTCCTCGGCCTTTCCTTACCACTGTCGCCGATGATAAGAAGCTTAAAGAGGTAATCGTAGTCCCTGGCCATGCCGGCAGCTGGTGGGCACTCTCCGCCTTTTCCGTGTGTTGCTTTCCCTTCCTTCCGTGATCACTATTCCAACAATTGCCCACACTATGCCACCCTTCTCACGGTGAGAGAAAGCCGTCTTACTGCTGGAGTCTGATTGCTTCCCCCGAACCTAAAGGCTTTTTCTCCGGGTTTGGCAGCCTGGCATACCCAAATGCACCGCCCTGCTCGCTAAAGTTCAGACACCCAACCCTCCACTACGTTGCAATCCGTATCTCAGTGCGCAGCCGCAACGAAACGTACATTACAATGGTAGTTCATTCTATTCCCGCCAGGTGGCGTTATATATCACGGACAACGTGGTATGTTCACATTTCTGAATTCAGCGTCCAAGAATAAAATCACTCAAAGCGCGTGGAACAGGAACAGCACTCCACCAGGTAACCTGCTCTAAGAGGGGGTAGAAAACTGGATGTAATGACAAAGTTTGGTACATACCACACCTGCTGTGTTGTACTGTTATGTATTGCTATTCTTGTTTGGAGAATGTCATGCCCTCACAAACTCACTCAGCGTATAGAACATGCATTTACAGTACATGTACATGTAAAATTTCTGCCTGTAGTGAAATGTGGTAGTGGATGTGGTATGTTAAGGGGTTGCTGAAATCCATGCACTCCACCATCATTTTAATTACAACACTGGTAGATTTTAAACCAGTGAGCTTACAATGTAAATCCGAGTGCTATGAGCTGGCATTTGTAGCATGTCAGTGATGAGGGTCGGCCAGCATCCAATGAAAAATTACTTTTTCTTTGGGAATATCACAGTTTTCATAGTTAATCGTAAAGACCAAGTAAACGTTTTAATAATCCAAACTGAAAACTACACCAATAAAATGGCACAAATAAGCAGAACACACTAAAAGAGTACAAGAATGGATTTTATTAGCATGATCGTGTGAAATTAAATGCATCAGCAGTCAGGATTCACAAAAAAGAAAGAAAAAAGAGTCGGTTTCACCAGTCCAGTGGAAGATTATGACCCAGCAAAAAAATAAAGGCAGAAAAACAGAAATGAGCGAAAGAATAGGAGTCCTCCACTGTTCCCTTCGGTGAAATGAAGAACAGTGTATTCAGACGCAAAACCTGTGGACAGGGGCACCAGCTGTAAACCCTGAAGGCCTAGAGAGTGATCCAAGGCACTGGATGAGAGTAAAAACAGTAAAAGTCCCTAAAAATGCCCCAGCACATCGTAGTGGTGCAGGGGCACACAGCCATAGAGGGGTGGTGTGCGCGTTCTCTTTAGCACACCTGTACCACCCTACGGTCATACGGCATGCTCATGCCTGGAGGTTCACCTGGAGTAAACCCCCCTCGCCCTACAGACACATCTACACTCACTACCAGTGGATGCAGAAAAGAACCAATCAAAACCCAGAATATCAGCATGTCCTCCGACGACATCATAATGGTCACACCAATCTGTTTTCAGCAGGAAGAGGACAGTCCAGCTGTGACACTGCACAGACAGGAAGTTCAAAACCGCAAACTAAGTATAGTACTCCAACTTAATTTGAAATGAAAATCAACCTGAAATTTAGTGCGAGTAGTATGCTAGTATGCGGTTTCAAACACAGCCTAAGACATTGCATTGAAATTTGGCACAAGCACTGATCTTGCTTTTTAAATTGAATGACATTAAAATAAAATGAACAGCATATTTACAGGCTCAAACTTGCCAAAACATTTTTTATTTTTTTTAATCACATGTGCATCATCAGAAGAATCCGACTCAAACTGAAGTGAAAGATTTGATACAATCACTTTGATTGGTGCAGATATGCGACAATATACCATCCTAAAAGGTCACTTTAAGCAATAAACACAGAATAAAAAAATGAGGCTCAGTTATTTTCTTATTAAAATAGATTTCTTAGAACAGTTTTTCTGCAGTGTGTGTGCGTGCATGCGTGCGTGAACATACTGTACAGTATGTGTATTTGCACGTTTGCATGCATGTTTGTGTTAGCCTGCATGTGTGTGGATGCATATCAGATATTTTTTGTCAGTGCTGGTGTAAGTTTGAGAACCATGAGTATGTGTCTCACCATGATGCACAAGGTATTTGCTTTAATATTTAAACCTTGCCCTGAATGTCCTACTTAAAGATGAAGAAGTGATCAAATCAAAATGAAAAATATTGCCAGTACTTAGCTACCTTTTATAAATGTATGAAGTATTTGTACACATACAGTCTCCATAAAAAGGCTTCAATTTAACATTTAAGACCAGCAAAAAAAGTTAAGTATTGGTAAATAAAGCCAACTCATACCGCAAACATTAAAACATTAAAATACTAAAAATAAAAATGCACATCTCAGTAAAAACAGCAGTTTTTAGAAAGCTCCAGTACTTAAATCCATTGCCTCGATATGGGGGACAGTAAAATATTTCTCAGTGATGTCACAGGTACTTCCATGGCAAAAGATGTTCCAGGTCCCATGAGTTCATGGAGTGTTTCTATGTAACTGTATTTTTTTTTTATAGCTTTAGACAACATCACCCCAAGCAAAACTCTATTTTCTGTAAGATGGTGCCATGGTAAAAACTGCAGACATGCAGTAACACAAAACCTATTGCTGTTTTCTGTGAAAGCAAAATAAATGAAAGCTACAGCACAAGTTTCCCAGAACACCCCCCCCCCCCCCCCCCCCGAAAAAAGGACTTCTGTCAAATTATCAAGTCAGGAAATGGAGATTTTACGGCAGATGCAACGCCAATTGATGTATTTCCCACTCCGAGAAGACCAACGACCCGAAGTCACCCAAAAGCGGGATTAGTTCACCCAACTAGCCACACCCACTCCAGTGCCTGTCTGGGGCTGTGAGGTGTGCTAGCTGTGTGTGTATGTGTATGTGTGTGTGTGTGATATATAAACTATACTAGATAGAAGAATTTTTAAAATACCAGAGTGTAAAAGTGACAGGATGAGGAAAAACTTTTTTTTTTTTTACCTATGTATTCCTTGAACATGAAAATGTCCATAATTTCCATAGGAAAAGTTTCATATCCATTAGGAAAATATTACCCTGATATACTGATCATACCAAGCCGTAAAATTCGTTAAATGTACCCTTACGGCATTCATGTGAATCAGAGAGAGAGAGAGAGAGAGAGAGGTTTATGTCTCAATCTTCCACAAAAGGAAGAGTGAAAGTACAAAATAGTGGTATCGTTGCTATAAAAGAGCATTTTTGTATGCATGTGCACGTATGCGTGTGCACGTGCATATGAACGTGCATGTGCATGTCGGTATGCCTGTCTGTGTATAAAGGTTCACTCTAGGTGCGGTACCAATGTAACTGACCCCACACGGGAGCTCAGCTCCACCCAATCCCAAACTCAACGCTGCAGCCAACAAACCTCCTGTGGGGCACAGAGTCTCACATTTAACGTGCCTCAACACTTCTCCCAAACAGCCACACCACAGCTTAACCCTTCTCCCCAAGTTTGCCACACCAGAGCTTAACGCTTCTCCGCAAACAGCAACAGCACACCTTAACACTCCTTGCCTAACAGTAATGTCATACCAAAATACTTCTCTGCAAACAGCTACACCAAGCCTCAACACATCTCCTCAAACAACAACACCTACCATAACACGTCTGCTTGAATAGCCACAGAGGGGGCTGCCAGTGTTACAGAGAGTATGTGGGAGGAGCCCAGGTTAAAGACAGCACAGACAGGTGAGATGTTCATACAGACACATGCACATACCCCACAAAAAATGAATACAGATCCTCCGGTCATAAAAAAGAAAAAGAAAAAAAAAAAGACACATATTTCCCCCTCCCCACTGCCAAAGGCAAAACGAAATAATAAAAACATGCTGTCTCCAAGCTTTCTTTAAGAATCCTGCTTTGACAAGCCTGCCGTGAACTGCAGCGAACCCACCGAGTCCTGCCCTACATTGGGCAGCCAGCAGAGGGTGCTGTTGTATCCTCAACCTGTGATTTAGTAAAAATCCACCCATCTTGCTAGAGACTCTCATTCTCAGTCACTCAGTCACTCAGTCACTCAGTCACACTCTCACACTCTCACACTCTCACACTCTCACACTCTCACACTCTCACACTCTCACACTCTCACACTCTCACACACTCTCACACACTCTCACACACTCTCACACACTCTCACACACTCTCACACATCCCCTCTCCCTGCTCTAGCTGAAGAGCTTGATGAAGCAGCTCTGGCAGTAGGGCTTGTCGTTCTGCTCCTTGAAGGTGCCCTTGTTGAGCTGCTTGAGGCAGAAGGCGCAGACGAAGTGCTCGGGGTGGAACTTCTTGGCCATGGCGGTGATGCAGCGGCCGGTGATGGGCTTCTGGCAGCCGGAGCAGAGCGAGCCGCGCCGCTCGTGGTAGTGCGCCTCGCAGTACGGCTGGCCCTCGTGCTCGAAGAAACTCCCGTTCACAAACGGGGTGAAGCACTCCTGCACAGGGAGGGAGGGAGGGATGGGGAGAGTGAAAGAGTGAAAGAGAGAGAGGCCGCGGTATGGTAAAGTACAGCCAATTACGCCCTGGAAGCCTGTGTCTTGCAGGAACATGTGCAAACAAACGCACACACAGGTTCTCACCCTGCACACGAAGCACTCCGGGTGCCAGAGGGAGTTGAGGGCGGAGATGTAGTTCTCCAGGATGGCACGGGCACAGCCACCGCACTTGGGCGCAAACATGTCGAAATAATCCTTCCGACAGTACGCCTTACCGTCCTTCTCATGGAAACCTGCGGGGGGCAGCACAGAGCTCTGCGTTTGTATTGCATCGTGTTTGTGTGGGCCAAAATAAAGGAAACACTGATGTAAGCAAGGCAGAGAAAATACATTGGAAGCAGGTGTTTCCACAAAGCTGTGGTTCCTGAAAGAACAGAGCGTTTCACATCCCAGCAGCTAATAGTTGTGTATAAACATGATTGTTGGGGATGTCTGGCAGGAGCTTCGGTGACTGAGCCTGCTGAACTTCCTGATGTTTCACAAGGAAAAGTGCTGAAAGTGACGCTGGTATGGGAGTCAGAGAGAAAGACATCATCGTCTAGGGGCTGCTGTGGCTGAAACACAGACTCCTCAACCGTGATATCTTGCTTACAAGAAGCAAGGCAAAACGGGTGATCAAATCTGAATCAGTGGCCTGCAAATATCAGTCTAGAGCAGGGGTGCACAACTCCGGCCCTCGAGGGCCAATATAATTGACTCAATGAAATAATTAAGACCAGAAGTTGGCAGAAAACCCTGGAACAGCTCGGCCCTTGTTGTGCACCCCTGATCTGGAGCGTGAGCAGGCTGCTTCACCAAGAACAGTCTGTTGAAAACTTCAGAGTTTGACGTTTCCTTTATTTAGGCAGCTACAACACAGAAAGTATGGGTATCTATTAGCGGTGAAACATGGGGAAGAGGTGTGGTGTGTGTGTGTAATTTGGATCAGGGCTAGCGGTCCAAATTACACACAGTTTATGACAGTTTTTCTGATGTGACCCCAAATTAACATTCACATATTTTCAGATGACCTCATCCTCAAATCAGGGAACCCCACATGTGGTTGCAATAAAAAGTCTGGGAACCCCTGGGTTATGAATTACCATCAGGGGAAAACACGTTGGTCAGTGGGCAGCCTGTAGCGTAGTGGTTAAGGTAAATGACTGGGACATGCAAGGTCGGTGGTTCTAATCCCGGTGTAGCCACAATAAGATCCACACAGCCATTGGGCCCTTGAGCAAGGCCCTTAACCCTGCATTGCTCCAGGGGAGGATTGTCTCCTGCTTAGTCTAATCAACTGTACGTCACTCTGGATAAGAGCATCTGCCAAATGCCAATAATGTAATGTAATGTGATGAATTTGTGCAGATTTATTTGTCCAACCTGTGTATTTGTTTCTTTTGTTCCAATAACCTGATTTGGCGATAGATCCTGGCACAGCAGAGGACCTGAACTGGATTTTAGGAAGGAGACGGAAAGGGGAGGCTTACCCTCTGGGCCAAAGAACGCCCCACACTGGGCGCAGAAGAAGTGGTCAGGGTGCCAAGTCTTGTCGAGAGCTGTCACCACTTTCTGCAGAAAGACAGACAGACAGACAGATGGTCAGTCACCTCTGACCCTCTGCACAAGCACATTGGAACATTGGAATCAGTGTTATATTGAGGATGTAATTCATGGTACGGAGCAGCAGGGGGCAGCAGTAACCCAACACAGGCTGTGTCGATTCCCAAAGCATAGCCCTGCCCATTTCCATTGAAAAGTGTGTGTGTATGTGTTTGCATGAGTGCGAGTGTGTGTGTGTGTGTGTGTGTGTGTGTGTGTGTGTGTGTGTGTGTGTGTGTGTGTGTGTGTGTGTGCGCGCGTGTATATGTGCGAGTGTGTGTGTGCGTGTGTGTGTGCGTGTTTGCATGAGTTTGAGTGTGTGTGTGTGTGTGTGTGTGTGTGTGTATGTTCGAGTGTGCGTGTGCATGTGTGTGTTTGCACGAGCGCGAGAGTGTGTGTGTGTGTGTGTGTGTATGTGTATATGTGCGAGTGTGTGTGTGCGCGTGTGTGTGCGCGTGTGTGTGCGTGTTTGCATGAGTTCGAGTGTGTGTGTGCGCGAGTGTGTGTGTGTGTGTGGGTGTGTGTGTATATATGTGTGTGTGTGTGTGTATATGTGTGTGTGTGTATATATGTGTGTGTGTGTGTGTGTGTCTGTGGGTGTGCACTCACATCCAGTATAGGCCCATTGCAGTAGTGGCATCTCGGGGAGTACAGGTTGTGGTAGTCCTTCTCACAGTATGGCTGCCCGTCTCGCTCAAAGAAATTGCGTGAGCCAATCTCCTCCTGGCAGTGTGTACACACAAAATGCTCCGGGTGCCAGGTGCGACCCATCGCTGTTACCACCTGCAGGGGTGAGGGAAGAGACGAGACAAGCATTAAAAATATGCTATCCCTTCCACAAGGGGAAAAATATCTCCTTACAGTTCATATATTTACCACACTCAAGGGGGCAGTTTGGGGGCAGGTGGACGTGAGGGGAAGTTAGTTTGGCGGCAGGTGGAGGTGTGAGGGGTAGTTAGTTTGGGGGCAGATAGCGGTGACCGGTAGTTAGTTTGAGGCAGGTGGAGTTGGGTAGGAAGTCTGAGGCAGGTGGAGGTAAGGTGTAGTTAGTTTGAGGCAGGTGGAGTTGGGGGGGTAGTTAGTTTGAGGCAGGTGGAGTTGGGGGGGTAGTTAGTTTGGGGGCAGATAGCGGTGAGGGGTAGTTAGTTTGGGGGCAAGTGGAGGTGTGGTGCAGTTATTTACGGGGCAGATAGCAGTGAGGGGTAATTAGTTTGAGGCAGTTGGTGGTAAGGTGTAGTTAGTTTGAGGCAGGTGGAGTTGGGGGGGTAGTTAGTTTGAGGCAGGTGGAGTTGGGGGGTAGTTAGTTTGAGGCAGGTGGAGTTGGGGGGGTAGGTAGTTTGGGGGCAGATAGCGGTGAGGGGTAGTTAGTTCGGGGGCAAGTGGAGGTGTGGTGCAGTTATTTTGGGGGCAGATAGCAGTGAGGGGTAATTAGTTTGAGGTAGGTGGAGTTGGGGGGGTAGTTAGTTTGGGGGCAGGTGGAGTTGGGGGGTAGGTAGTTTGGGGGCAGGTGGAGTTGGGGGGTAGGTAGTTTGGGGGGCAGGTGCAGTTGGGGGGGTAGGTAGTTTGGGGGCAGGTGGAGTTGGGGGGGTAGGTAGTTTGGGGGGCAGGTGCAGTTGGGGGGGTAGGTAGTTTGGGGGCAGGTGGAGTTGGGGGGGTAGGTAGTTTGGGGGGCAGGTGCAGTTGGGGGGGTAGGTAGTTTGGGGGCAGGTGGAGTTGGGGGGGTAGGTAGTTTGGGGGCAGGTGGAGTTGGGGGGGTAGGTAGTTTGGGGGGCAGGTGCAGTTGGGGGGGTAGGTAGTTTGGGGGCAGGTGGAGAGGATGGTTTCTGGGTACCCTCACCTGTCCCACGATGGGTTTCCTGCAGGCTCCACACACGCCCTTGGCCACGGTCTGCACACCCAGCCGGTTGAGGTCAGACTGGAGGCTTCCCAGCATGTTGTCCAGCTTGTTCCCCTGAGTGGCTCCTGGGGGCGACGGGCCCTTTCCCTGGGACATCTGAGAGCACAGAGCCAGGTCAGAGGTCAGAGGTCAGAGGTCAGAGGTCAGAGGGCAACCAGGCAGCCACATTAATCACTCACAAAAATTAACACAGCACAACATTCTGCACAGATACACATTCCTTTGGTAGTACTAATTCATTAACTGCACACATACAAATACCTTAAACACTGGGATTTTAGCAAAGACAGCGTACACATTTCATATTGTTTTCAACGGTACTGTTCTCTTTGGGGAAAATACTTCAAACCGCAGGTATTTGGAACGGGTAAAATATAATTTAAACCTAAGCCTCTCCTCTTCTCCAAGGCCCTAGCCACCACCCCAGCCCCCACCTGGTGTCAGGGCCTGCTTGCAGTGGCAGGCCCCGCCTAACTCCCCAACCCCCCGTGTCATCACATAGGAATGTGTTTCTCATGGCAGAGATAAACACAGTGAGACCAACCCGCACACCCCCCTCCCCAACCCTCAGAGCCGCACCCTTCCACTCACCTCACTCCATCTCCATACGGCACACACAGCAGCTGCATAAGCAGGCTGCTACAGTACCACCCTGCCATAGGCTTTCATAAACTGCTGTCATAAGCAGGATGTTACCTATCCATAATGCCTTCATAGAGGACACATATCAGTTTCATAAGTAGGCTATGTCCACTTTATAACCCCTACATCGGAGTATATTAAAGGCCTTTATAAGCAAGCTGTAGCCTAGAGGTTAAGGTCCATGTCTGAGGCCCGGGAGGTTGGGTATTCAAGCCCCGGTGTAGCCACGATAAGCTGTTGGGCCCTTGAGTAAGGCCCTTAACCCCACACTGGTCCAGGGGGATTGCTAAGTCTAATTAACTGTAAGTCACTTTGGATAAAAGCATCCGCTGAATAACAAATTATTATTACATTATTAATTAGGCTCCTACCACTTCATACCTCCATAGAGCATACAAAGCACCTTCATATGCAGGCTATTTCGACTTCATAACTCCTCCATAGAGCATACATGGCACCTTCAGAAGCAGGCTGCTACTGCTTCATAACTCCTTCACAAAGAGCACTACACACAGAGCCACAAAATGTCCCTACACCGCCCTCTCTTAGGGCAACCAGCTCCAGCAGGACAGACGGACACAAAGCGAAATAAGACAGGGACAGACGGACAGACGGACAGACAGTCCGTGCCTTCAGCGGAGGGAAGAGAGGGTCGTAATCGGTCTGACAGCCGACACTCATCTTGGGGAGAGGCGGCTGTACCATCTGGTACATTGGAGGGCGGGGCACGGGCGGGGCCATGTGATACTGGGCTGGGCGTGGCACGGGTGGGGCCATCTGGTACTGCGGCGGGCGGGGCATTGGCGGGGGCATGTAGTACTGCGGTGCCCGTGGCACGGGAGGGGCGGGCTGGGCCAGGGGGGGGCGCAGCACGGGCTGCTTCTGGGGGCGCGGGGGCTGGTAGTCCAGTCTGTAGAACTGCTGCGGCGGAGGTTTCTGGGGCTGGGGAGGGGGCTCGAGAGGAGGGGAGGAGGGGCAGGGCTGGGGGAGGGGCCACGGGGGCGGGGACTCTTTGACCGGGGCCGGCCGTTTCTGCTTCTCCACAGGAGCCGGGCGCTGGGGAGGCGGGAGGGGCTGAGGCGCGGGGAGGACTTTCCTGGGTGGGCCCGGGGAGTCTGGTGGAACCATCTAAAGTGACGAAGAGAGAGAAGAGAGGAGGAGAGAGGAGGAGAGAAGGAGAGGCACAGGAGGAGCGAGATAGACGGGGGGAGCGAGAGCAGCATGAGGGAAAAGGAGAGAGTGAGCAAAAGAACAGAAAGGAGAGAGCAAAAAAAGGGGTAGAAAATGACAGGAAAACGACTGTATTGCTGTTCTCTGATACACTGCATTCCATTAATATTGCAATATTGTAATGACGGCATCGGGTTCTGCGTGGTAAACCAGCATGCCTCAATACCTTATCCACCGTCAGGGGCAGAGACACCACAGGCTCCGGGACAGGATCAGGAGCAGGGGCAGGGGCAGGTTCAGGAGGAGGGGCAAGAACAGGAGCGGGGGCAGGGGCAGGTGCAAGAACAGGAGCGGGGGTGGGTGTGGGGGCAGGGGCAGGGGCAGGTGCAGGTTCAGGGGGAGGGGCAAGAACAGGAGCGGGGGCGGGGGCAGGAGGAGGAGCGGGAGCAGGAGCAGGGGCAGGGGGAGGGGCTGGGGCAGGTTCGGGGGGAGGGGCAGGGGGAGGAACAGGGAGAGGAGCGGGGGCGGGGGCAGGGGCAGGGGCAGGGGCAGGAGCGCGAGCGGGGACGGGGCCCTCTCGGTAGCGCTGGGGGTTGTTCATGGCGATCACGCCCTCGGCCATCCAGTCGTCGGGCGGTTTCCGCGGGCGCTCCACGGGGCCGATGCCCAGCCGGCCCTGCAGCTCCTGGATCAGCCGGTCCTGGGAGCTGCTCTTGTGGAAGATCAGCGGGCCCAGCTTCCGCCTCCGGCGCGCCTCGCGCTCCCGGTACATGGGGTGCACGTTCTCCGTCTCCTTAGTGCGCCGGATCACCGACTTCAGCTGCGGGAGGCGGGGTAGCTCATAAGGTCCCCCCCCCCAAAATCATCACGTCCGGTCTGGGTGCAGCGCCAGACCCGAGGCACCATGCTTTTGCCAAAGACACAGTCCCTCCAGTCGAGCGCATTCCAACCCAAACCCAAAACATTCCCGTCCGATCCATACCATTAGATTCTGCTCAGTTCCATCCCATGTTATTGCTAACCTATTCACTCTTCATTCCAGTCTGTTTCATTCCAAAATAATCCATTCTGTTTGGTTAGATATTCCATTCCGTCCTCCCCAGTCCAGGGCCAGCACAGACTTCACTACTCAGCATCACTCGTGTCTCACATCTCCACTGCACAACATGCCCCAATGACACACATCTCACACGCCTAAGCATCTCAAATTGAGCACAGCAAGCCAATGCACTTCATGCAGCACCCAGTTCTTTTTCACTGCTCCCCCCCCACATGCTGTGGTACACTCCACACTGTCCAAGTGCTGGTGGTAGATCAGCTTGGATTAGTCCACTAAAGGGGGGGACTGGGGGTTAATTTAAGAAATGCAGCAATTCAATCTCAGATTTTTTTCGGATTTTTCGCTATTTGCAGATACCAAACAGCTGGAAGCTGATGGCATTGATAACGGTGAATCCGAACGGCTGTCAGGAATGCATCATGGAAGGATTTCTCACGGAAATCCAGCGGTTCGGATGGCGCTCCTCCGAGCGACAGGCAGCAACTCGCTCAGTCGGCCCGTGGGCTCGACGGCACTGAAGCAGACAGGGCCACGCCCTTCAGCTGTGCCCGGGCAGGTACTCAGCGGGTGACGCACACAGGCCTCCACACTGGCACACTCTGAAGCCGCGTGGGTGTTAGGGCAGGCGTGACTGTGGAGACGGGGTTAGGGCAGGGTGTGGGCGCTGCTCTCCTGACACACAACCGCACCGAGTGGATGACCCAGCTTCTGCGTTACTAGAGGAGCCATTCCGGCTCCTTCTACAGAAACCCTAATCAGCTTCTGCACTCACTGACCAGCCAATGGTGCTCAAGACGCTCAGACAGTCACTGAGTCACAAATGTATTTAGTATAATCAAGATGGGATATCATGCAATTGGGATATACAGATCAGTAGTCTGCAGTATTCCCCCTTAGAATTAACCAATTATCATTTCACAGCTGTTGTTTTAAAAATATCCCGTCTGGCGGGACATGCTCCCTGACTCCCCTAGACAAGTAGCAATACTTGGGGTCTATCCATATCGACCACCCCAATATCCAAACTAAAGTTACATCTTCACGTTCCTCATCTGGTAACCTGGGCAGCTGCCCTGCCACCAGCGGGCAAACTAAGCGGAAACCACAGCCTGAGCTGACTGGCCTCCCTCATACACCAGCTGGTCTACAGCTCCACTCAGCTGGAGTGGAGAAGATCTGGACTACAGGTTTTGGGACTGGGGAAAGGATGTATCTGTTGCTCCTCCATGGGAGTGAACAGATCAGGTGGGACCAGAGAGAGCTGGCGGGGGGGTCGAGAGCGAGTTTGACCCACGACTCCGCCCTGTGGCGGTGTGTTTCAGGAGAGCAGCACGCACCAGGGTGCTCTGAGTGGGGTGGGGCAGGGTGTAGCGGTTTGCCTACATGGCCGGACGCGGAGGTCCTGTCCACGGCACTCAGCGGGTGCTGGTCGAAGGCGTATTCCGGGGTCCCGGGGCAGGAGCTGGGCGAGGTGGAGTCCTCCATCCAGCTGGCCTCCGTCAGGGGCGTGACCGTCTCGTCCCGGCTCGCCCCGCCCTCCTCCTCCAGGTCCAGCCCCCAGTCCCCTCCCCCGCCGGGGCGGGAGGAGCCCAGTTCCAGCAGGTCGTCCAGCGCCATGTCCAGGGAGGGGCCATGACTCACGGGTTCACCCAGCTCGGAGTAGCTCCGATTGGCTGAGGTCAGGGATGAAGTGGAGGCCATTTCGGCAGAAACGGATAAGAGACTATGGGCTGCAGGGGGGATAGTGAGACTTGGAGCACTGGGGGCAACAGCAACGACAACAGTAGAGGGCGTGGGGGCAGTAGAATGTTTTTGTGCAGGAGCAATAGATGGCTGTGCCAGAGCAGGGGTAGTAGAAGTCTCTGGGGAGGCAGGGGCAGGAGATGTTTCTTGGTGAGCTGGGTCAATAATGCCATCAGTGGTAGTAGGGGGAGTAGAAGGATGTAGCAGATTGGGGGCATTAGAAGGTTCTGGGTGAGTGGTGAAAGAACTGGAAGACTCTACAAGATGTAGGGAAAGGACTTCTGTTTTTGGAGGGGTGGGATCTACAGTTGGAGTTGTGGGATCTGCAGTGGGAGTTGTGGGATCTGCAGTGGAAGTTGTGGGGTTTGCAGTGGGAGTTGTGGGGTCTGCAGTGGGAGTTGTGGGGTCTGCAGTGGGAGTTGTGGGGTCTGCAGTGGGAGTGGTGGGGTCGGCAGTGGGAGTGGTTGGGTCGGCAGTGGGAGTGGTTGGGTCAGCAGTGGGAGTGGTTGGGTCAGCAGTGGGAGTGGTTGGGTCTGCAGTGGGAGTGGTGGGGTCTGCAAAGCAGCTGAGGGTCACATGGGAGTCAACTTGGGAGCTGATCAGGAGAGTGCAGGGTTCGGGGGTCTTGCTCTGGGAGACCTGGGAGGAGAGGACTAACACCTCAGGGGAGGATGGCTGGGCAGATCCCCCTCCTTCTTCATCAATGTGCAGGAAATCCAGGTCAACGGGGGTAGCTGGAGGAGGGGAGTCACAAGATATAGGAGGGGACGGAGCCAGATCATCTGCCGCTGTCAATGACACGGCATCTGTCTCCTGATTGGACAGGGGAAGGGGATCAGGGTTAGGCATAGGTGTAGATTCTACTTCCTGGTTGGGCAGGGGTTCTGGGTCCATTTCCGGATTGGCCTGAACCACAGGGTCTGCTTCCTGATTGGACAGCGGTGTCGGGTCAGTTTCCGGATTGGACCGAGGCGTGGGATCTGCTTCCTGATTGGATAGATGTCCAGGGTCTGCTTCCTCACCAGACAGAGTTGAAGAATCAATTTCCTGAGTGGACACAGGCGTGGAGTCTGCTTCCGGATTGGACAGAAGTGCAGGCTCTGCTTCCTGATTGGACAGGGGCTCAATGTGCACAGATGCCAGAGAACCAGACTGGAGGAGAAGGCCAGAAGTGATAGAAAGAGGGAAGAAAGGAAGAAATGTATTTGAGGAAGAATTAAAAAAAAAACACAGATGAGAAGCAGAGAGATGGAGGAAGCAGAGACAAGAGAGGTTGCGGCACAGGAAGTATAATTTAGAAAGCGGTCAAAGCGACACACACAGTCCTCTTCTCAAGTCACATATGTATGTACCGCTCACCCTATCCACTGCACCAGAGTAAGAGGAACATCAACACTGAGTCATAAATGTTTACATCACTCACAGCTGCATGTCCTCACAACTACTGTACATGACTACTCCTTCAACATCACCTGTAATAATGCGGGTACAACCCTGAAACACTGCACGCCAGCGAGCGATCCCACAAGTGAAGCACAGCACCGCGGTTTTGAAATCGCAGAGTCACGCTTCAGTGCACCACCACCTCAGGATTTAGCAACGATGTCTGAGACTCATGGCTACACCGAACAGATCAAAACCTCGGGCAGAGTTCATCATCAGTGTCCGGTAATAGGACATCGCAGACTCTTCGTTGTCCTTCACCGAACGGAATGCCTGTATTCATTATTGTATTCAGAAGTTACCGAATATCTATAGGTCAATATCCTTAAGGAATGCTTATTGGTCCATTCCTTACTGGGCTATGACTACTAATCAGCAGCTTTTGTGTTGACGGAGGGCAGGTCTTATCTGGGGGACTATTCCTTCAAGGTTCATATATAGTCATACTTCACTGGTGGTCAGAGATGGCGGACAGCAGCTTGCCGATCGGCTCGTTCCAGCAGAAGAGGGTTTGAGACAGGATACCGCAGTGCATGCTGGCTCATTCCCTTAGCGAACGATTATTGGTCCATTACCTTATTGAATGCAGTAGTTAGCATGTCCAACACACTCTAGTACTCTTCAGGCTCCCCTTACCTAAACCACTCATGTCAAAGCCTACTCTATGACTACAACATAACCACTCGTGGCCACCTACCCACTGGAGTCATACTACTGCCATCTAAAGCCTGAGCTTCTCACTCATCAGGGCCATCTACAGCAACGTCAACCGCCACACCGTTCCACACCCGCCCAAACCCCTTATAGACAGTGGCTATGCCAACACATCCACACTAAAGGCGGGGACACTATAGCGGCACTGTCTGCAGGCGTTTGTGGTTTCCTTTCAATCAGCAGCCAATGAAGACCTTGAGAACAACATGTGTGGGCTCTTTAGCCAATGAAAAACACACCAAAAACCAGCAGACACTGCGGCCCTCCAGGACTGGAGTTTGACACCCCTGCTATAGACAGTACTGGGGGCCCAGGATACTGTTCGTGTCCCTCTGTCCCTCTTATCGTCCTCTCCATCCCCCGCTCCCTCTTTCTCCTGCTCCCTGCCTCCTCCCCCACCCTCCGCTCCACTCCTGCTCTCTGCCTCCTCCCCCCACCCTCTTCTCCACTCCTGCTCTCTGCCTCCTCCCCCCACCCTCCTCTCCACTCCTGCTCCCTGCCTCCTCCCCCCTCCCTCCTCTCCACTCCTGCTCTCTGCCTCCTCCCCCACCCTCCTCTCCAGGCACCTTAAAGTCAGACAGGGAGGCCATGAGCTCATCCAGCTCGCGGGTGGCGGACGAGGCTGAAATTCGGGCCTGCTGTTGGCTGGGCGTTTCCTCCTGCGCGACCGTCAACTCAGCAGGGGTGGGGCTGGAAAACACACACACACACACACACACAAACACAGTCAGACCGCACCCAGTAAAAGCAGCTGATGACTGGGCTATGACTACTAATCAGCAGCTTTTGAAAGAGTGTTGACGGAGGGCAGGTCTTATCCAGGGGACTTTCCCTTCAAGGTTCATATATAGTCATACTTCAGTGCTGGTCAGAGAGCTAAAACAAAATGGCAGACAGCAGCTTGGCGATTGGCTAGTTCCGGCAGAGGAGGGTTTGAGACAGGACACAGTGGTGCATGCTGGGTGAGGTGCTCACACAGGGTTGGGCACAGAGCTGTCCAGCTCGGTCAGCAGGCTCTGAACACTTGGCCGCTCCTCCGTGCCCCGGCTGGCCGTCTCCGTGGGAACGGGCGACCCATCTGCGGCTGACACCCCGTTCTCCTGAATGAAATCTGTGGTGCTGCTGGAGGGAATCAGGGGAGGGGCTGCCTCTGCAGTCAGACAGACAGAAAGAGATAGAGATAGAGATAGATAGAGATAGAACAATATAGAGAGTGAAAGAAAGAGAGAGAAACTAAGTAATTAGAAAATTAACTCACTGGAAACAAACCATTCAGAAAGAAAGAATCAAAACGTGGATGAAAAAAGTCTTGGATCTGAACTATCCGGGAGCTACACTATACTTAAATACACACTCACACGCTCAGTCACACACTACACAAATACTCACACACCGATGGCCATATTGCCCTAATGTTTGTGTTCAACATAGTAAATTCCAATGCCATGCAAATGACTGGGACATGAATGGCTGCCAGATAATAACTACAAACCAATTTGTATTTAATGTACAGACAGGCCTTTGCGGCACTTCTATAATGGATGATTTTATATTTAAAAAATGGAAATATGGAGGTTCTTTATTGACTGCACTTCCACACATTCAGGAGTGATTGCATATGGCATGTGTGTAGTGAGGGTAGGGTCGAGGGTTGAGGGTCTTGGTGGAGTATGAAGCCGGGGTGTGTGTGTGTAATGTACCCTCGGTGGAGAATGAGGCCGGAGTGTGTGTGTGTGTGTGTGTGTGTAACGTACCCTCGGTGGAGAATGAGGCTGGGGTGTGTGTGTGTGTGTCTGTGTGTGTAATGTACCCTCGGTGGAGAATGAGGCTGGGGAGTGTTGAACGGTGCTCAGCTCCTGCAGCAGCCGGTCCAGCTCTGACAGGTTGTCCCCCATCTCCCAGCTGCTCCCCACAGACTCCACTTTCTGCTTTACGGGCAAACTGCAGAGAGCAGGAGAGCAGGCTGAGATACACAACCAACACATACATACTCACATACACATACACACACACACACACACACACACACATACACATACACATACACAAGCGCACACACAAGCACACACACGTGTACACACACGTGCACACACACACATACACACGCGCACACACACAGGCACACACACACATACACAAGCACACACACGTGCACACACACACACTCACATACACATACACAAGCGCACACACACGTGCACACACACACATACACACTCACATACACACGCGCACACACACACAGGCACACAAACGTGCACACACACGCATACACATACACACTCACATACACATACACACACACACACGTGCACATACACATACACACTCACATACACATACACATACACACACACACAGGCACACACTCACATACACATACAAATGCGCACACACACACATACACACTCACATACACATACACATGCGCACACACACACAGCACAGACACACACACATGCCCAAAGCACAAACATACGTGCACACACAGCACAGACACAGACACTCACATACACACACACACACACACACACGTGCACACACAGCACAGACACACACCACACGTTTGAGAGTCCCTGTCGTACCTGTACACGTGCTCCTCTTCAATATCGAATGTAGGAGGACTGCTGTCGTCCCACATCTGGACACAACCAAAAAACCATCAGCATCACAAACAGCACCATCATCATCGTATTAGAACACAAGAGCACATAATGAAGAGAACAGGCCTTTCAGCCATCTCGGTTCCACCATTTAGCCACAGTCTGTAATGAATGCATCAAGCCTGGACACCATGATCCATAACCTGGAAAGACTCCATGACACACCTCATCATCCCCTGCCCTTATGGGTATGCACTTGTCACTCTGGATAAGAGCGTCTGCCAAATGCCTGTAATGTAATCGACTGTAATCATCACCATAACGACCACCACCATCATCATCATCATCAGATGTCGGTCTTTACACGGGTTTACACGGGGCGGGGCCTACCGGTTCGGAGGACGTCTGCAGGTCGGGCAGGTCCAGCACCGTGCCGTTCAGAGCTTCGGCGGAGGGAGGGGGCGGCACCGGGGGCGGGGCGGAGATCTCCGGAGGGGTGTGTCCCGTGGGGTAGGAGTACGACTCATCGGCCAGAAAGAGCGGCCGCTTGGAGATCTCACAGGTCGTGGACTCCAGGTCCGCCAGCAGGGCGTCTGAAAGGGCAGGAGCAGAGAGATCAGTGGGAGCAGGGGAGATGAGCAAGGGCAGGAGCAGGAGAGATGAGCAGAAGCAGAGAGATGAGCAGAAGCAGAGAGATGAGCAGAAGCAGAGAGATGAGCAGGAGCAGAGAGATGAGCAGGAGCAGAGAGATCAGTGGGAGCAGGAGAGATCAGTGGGAGCAGGGGAGATGAGCAGGAGCAGAGAGATCAGTGGGAGCAGGAGAGATGAGCTAGTGCCTGGATTCCTGCACATATCACACCAACCCACCTGACACGCTACAGCCCTTTAGACACCAAGTAAACTGACCACAGTTTGCACAGTATGTGGAGTTTACAGAATGGGTTAACAAGAAAGTGACTCAGAGCAAATTTCTTCTTCTGTATGTTTTGTTTCGTAATGTCCCTCTTGGGTCCGCAGGATTGTTTTCACAGTTTCCCAGCATCCAGTGAGTTTTTCAGGAAGGTGTTTGATCTAGGTAACACCCCCCACCTGGGGACGCCCATCAGTGAGTCAGGCAATGGAATGGACTGTATGGAGTGAACGTGAAGCAGACCTGACTCATGAGCTAATGTTAATCGTGCCAGACTCTTTCTGAATCATATCACCACAATCCTTTTTCAAGAAATCCACTTGCCAACTGGCATATTACAAACTGATGTTATAGATTTTTGCAAGGTATAATGTGGACATATGGTGCGGGACTACTTTGTAAAATAAATAAATTTAAAAAAACAACTCAAGAGGCTTCTACAGGATTGCGGAAGTAAGGTGCACAGAAATAGTACATAAACAAACAGGAAGAGGATGCTAGTTGCACTTTTAGAGCAGGTACAAAAGTCAGATTGTAGTGAAAGCAGGTAAAACAATTG
Source organism: Conger conger (assembly GCF_963514075.1). Classification (NCBI taxonomy): domain Eukaryota; kingdom Metazoa; phylum Chordata; class Actinopteri; order Anguilliformes; family Congridae; genus Conger; species Conger conger. The sequence continues at coordinate 27,286,087 of NC_083771.1, forward strand.
TTGTTCAATTCTGCACACTGAAAATCTGCCAATTTCTAACACTAAATAGGGGTAAGATGAACCCCAAACATAATAGGAAGGTTAAAGGTTGAAGTGAAGAAATAACTGTATACAATAAAAAAGGAACTAGCAGCCACAGCAAACCACAGATTTGTCACTGATAAGTATACAGCCAGATGAGACTCTTGACAGCAGCAGATGAATACACAAACAAAGTAAATATAAAAATGGCCAAATGTAGAAGTAGAGAAAAGCATAGAAGCACATACAGGAAATCTCCTGATATAACCCAGTTCACAACACAACTTACAATGTAGTTTTTGGACAGTGGCACAAATTATGTTCTTTTGGCTCTGTACTTTTGGGTATCCTTCTATAGATAGTCCCCCCATTTTAGGGGACCAAAAGTAATTGGACAGTTGGCTTCTCAGCTGATTAGTCAGGTGTATTCAATCGCTTCCTTAAGACAGATATAAGAAAGCTGTCAGCTTCTAGTCTTGACTCTAGGCTTTAGATTGACTTTTGAGTCTGTAATTCGGATTTGTCACCATGAGGTCCAGAGGTGTCCCAGTGACAGTCAAGGAAGCTATAGGCCAAAGAATAGGCTTACTGAATTAAACAGTTTGGAGCATCATTAAGAACAGACTGCAAACAGGTGAGTAGGCCAAGGAAGGCCTCTACAGATGATGACCGAAGAGTTCTCACCATAATGAAGAAAAAGGACCAAACACCTGTCCAACAGATCAGAAAGGCTCTTCAGGAGGCAGGCGTGGACGTGTCACTGACTACTGTCCACAGACGACTTCACAAGCAGATCTACAGAGGCTACACTGTAAAATAACTTTGGTCCCCTAAAATGGGGTACTATGTATAAAAATGGATGTAGTTCCTACATGATCACCCAATATGGCTGTAAATTCACTCATATTCCCTCACTTTAACCTTCATATTCATCATTTCATTTCAAACACTATGCGCTCAAGTTCATAGCCATAGAACATAAATTGTACCACTGTCTAAATACTTATGGACAGAATCTCAAACACAAAACCCCTGCATCTGATTGGCTACAGCCTCTACACCTGGCCAACATCACCATTCCCTCTGCATCCGATTGGCTGCACAATCCCATCTAAACACTTCACTGTAAAGAGAGCCAAGGTCTCAGCCAACCTACACTTAGGGAGCAGAAAAATGGAAACACAAAAATATTACTGAATAGGGGCTTGTCAGCATTTCTGTATTCAGACCGATTTAGATGGATTAGCCGATACATTCACGCTGTAAGCACTTCAGTTACAGATAGGGCACTACCTCATACCAGGGAATCAAACCCACAACCCTTGAGCTAGAAGGCTGCAAACATTATACTACACTGACACTTGAAACAGCCAATCAACTCACATTGACGAAGGCAGAAAGCAAGGCTATAATTCCAGAATATTCCCTTCATTGGGTTCAGATCTGGTGACCAAGGAGGTCCTGCTGACATGTAGATAAAGTCATTGTTTTGTTTCTCAGACCACTGGGCTTATACTCTGTGGACAGGGCCTTTTTCATCTTGAACGAAACCTCTCTCTGCCTGAAAGAAATGCTTTAACATGGAGTGAAGAAGATCACTGGTACTGTTCTGAAAAAAATAGTATTCCCTGTGCCTTTTAAGGGTTGGAGTGCTCCCAAACCATGCCAGGAAAACACACGCCACACTAATTAGAGAACAGCAAGAACACTTCACTGTTGGAAAGCCACAGTGCTCCCATTCCTGGTTTGCAACCTGTTGCTGATTCAAAGAAACAACAAGAAACGCAGTGTTGAAACCCAGCCTCAGTACCCTGAGACAGGAGAGCAGACACAAGCCGAATCCCGCTGTAGGCAGTTCGTAAGAATAAGGAGATAAGTGGGGGGGGGGTGGAGTAGAGAGAGATCGGCAACTTGATTAGCCTGGAGCTACGATTTTTACTTGTTATAGCTGGGTTCCTGTCCTGTGGGGTCTATTTTAAAAAGGGCGTAGAGATCGTAGAGATCGTACTCACGGCGTCTGTTGCGTGTCCTCTGGGTGCCTGCGCGCGAGACCGTGTGTGTGTGAGAGACAGAGAGAGAGAGAGAGACAGGGAGAGAGAGACAGATAAAGGAAAGAAAAGCCCTATGTGCAGTAAATGTCATTCTCACAGTGGGAGTGGTGTGGGAGGGCTGCTGCAAGATGCTGCTCATTCAAGCCCTCCCCCTTCCTCCCCACAATCCACAACTACAGCTCCCAGCTCAACACACAGACCAGAAACAATCCACAACTACAGCTCCCAGCTCAACACACAGACTAGAGACAATCCACAACTACAGCTCCCACCTCAACACACAGACTAGAGACAATCCACAACTACAGCTCCCAGCTCAACACACAGACTAGAGACAATCCACAACTACAGCTCCCCGCTCAACACACAGACTAGAGACAATCCACAACTACAACTCCCAGCTCAACACACAGACTAGAGACAATCCACAACTACAACTCCCAGCTCAACACACAGACTAGAGACATCGCAGACACAGTTGCACTCAAATCCCTGTACCAGTCATCTTCATTCCTGGTCCTGGCAGGCCACAGGGTCTGCTGGTTTTCATTGTTACTCAGCAGATAATCAAGCACTTAAAGTAGTCAAGTGCATAGTTAACTCGCCTCACCAGGTTTCTCGAGTCTGAACAGACTGCTGATATTAAATCAAAAACCAAGACCAGCAGACCCTGTGGCCCACCAGGACCAGGAAATAAGATCACTGCTCTATACTAAGACTCATTTCTAATGACCAGCCGGTGAGGAAAAACAGACCAAATACTGTTCACTGCATTGCCAAGAAACAGGCGGAGATCAAGACTCAACCAGTCCTGTAGGACATAGTTTCCTATCCCAGTGGAGGTCTGCCTGTAGAGTAGTGGTTAAGGTACATGACTGGGACCCGCAAGCAATCCCCGGTGTAGCCACAATAAGATCCACACAGCCGTCCCTTACCCCTGCATTGCTCCAGGGGAGGATTAGTCTATCCTGCTTAGTCTAATCAACTGAACGTCACTCTGGATAAGAGTGTCTGCCAAATGCCATTAATGTAATGTAATGTAATATAGAACTTTTCACCGGCCAAAGGAATATCCTGTGCTTTAATGTAAGAGGCTTTCGGGAAGTGGTGAGCCACAAGGTAACACGGAACACAGGCTACATTACATAACCTTACTGGCATTTAGCAGAAGCTGTTCTTCAAAGTGACTTACACAATTTAAAATTTGTACACAGGATCTCTTTGTACACTTGGTCATATACTGAAGCAGATCAGGTTGCTGCCTTGCTCCAGGGTACAATGACAGTGCTTCACCCGGGAATTGAACCTGGAACCTTCCCAAACCGTATTACTACACTGCCACCCAGCTAATGATAAACCTTTTCAATGTTTGACTTTTTGCTAAACACACACACATACAACATAAAAAAATGTTGTAAAAACATGTTTATCAATTTCAACTGCAGCCTGTACAGAAATAGCTGGGATGCAGGAACAGAAAGAAACAGTAGCCCTGTATAGGGACACAAGAGCAGAAAGAAAGAGAAAGAAAGTGGAAGGCCTACACATTCTCTGACGTGGCTCAAAGTTAATCTTTAAACACATTTCTGGGAGACTGACATAAAGTGGCATTTTTGCATATTGGAAAATGTTCTGCTGTGAAGAAAGCTCCTCTGTTTTGCATCACAGCCCATGTCAGGGAAGCTGAATATCTGTACAGGAAGGAGAGTCGGTCTTAGGGGCAGGAGAGTTCACAAAACAGAGCAGAAAACTGCAGGGAGATGAAGAGGTACGCGCACAAAGAGCTGAACAGCGTGTACATGACACTGACTATTAGTTATGAGAGCAGTAGCACCTGGCTTCCATATTTGGTGTTGAGAGTCGTGCCAAGGGGAGTAATGAAAGTTTGCACACAATCATGTCTGCAGGGTAATAATACTGCAGTGTGAGTGTGTGTGTGTGTGTGTGTGTGTGTTCCTGTGCCTGTGTGTGCGGGGTGTGGTTAGTGATATCATTGCTGAGACAGGCTCATGGCTCATTTTGACACTCAGAACTTTGTGTAATGTTTGCGCAACAGGTTCCTGGGAAGGGGGGTGGGGGCAGGGAGGAGGCGTCTGGGGTCAGAGAGACAGACATTTATGACGAGAGAATTACAGAATTTTGTTGAAAATAATTTATATACAAATAAACGCTGTATTTATTGTTCTTTACATCTGTTGATAATGTGATAAATGTTTAATAAATGGGTATCCTGGGTACGCTCTACGCCTCTCTGTAATCCCAGTAACAACCGTCACATGCGAGTCTGCCTCTGTAATGTCAATCACAGTCCTCACATGTGACTCCACCTCTTTGTGATGTTTCACATTTTTCTCACAATTTGGTAGCCAATCGCACCCTATTTATTGTCAATTCCCATGTGCAGCTGAGGAAACACCGTCGCAACCCTGCCCCTTTGCAGCAGGAATGAGAACAACAGGTTTACCTATTTTGATTACCTAGAGCCCTCCATCAGAAACCAAAAACCGCCAATGCGAACGCAGCCCCAAACCCTCCTTTGATTGGTGGGAGGATGAGCAGAACAGGCGAATGGAGTTTGTCAGTTCCACTGGTTGTTGGGGAACTAGGGAGATGCTGGCACATTCCAACACATGGCCTGTCGGTACAGGGGGGAAACCAGGTTCTCAGCAGTGTACAACTCCCCCGAGTGGCTACAGAGTGGAACTGCACCCCCCAGTGCGGCAAAATTGACACCAGCAAGTCTCTGATGCACCTGCATCAGTGCTGATGAGTGTGTGCTTTGGATTTCTCAATTATACCTGTGCCACTGCCAACATGGGGAACAGGGCCAGTGGGTGAAAATGGAAAAAATAATTCCTCCTCCCAGAAAAACCCTCCTTCATTTAGGCTCCCGAGGTCCTGCTAGAAAACTGGTTCCAATCCGGGATTGGGCAGCTTTACCCTGGACTGTGATGCTTTAGCTCATCCGCTTTGTTTAAGGTCTGTATGAATAACTTTCCATATTACCGAGCCTGCTAAAGGGCAATAGAAGGCTGGGTCTCTGTCTAAGTGGAGTCATGCTGTGTCGTCTCTGAGAAGCAGCACTTTCAGTGGCCCTGCCCCCACCTGCCTCCCCACCAATCACAGTGCCACCTTTCATCTGTTCACCCTCTCTCTCACAGATCTGTCTAAACTTTACTTCCTTCTCTTTTCCTGCTGATCTCCTTTCAATCTGGCCTTCACTCTCTCTTTATCTCTTTATCTTCACCATCCCCCCTCTCCCTCTCCCTCTCCCAGTTACAGCTCCAATTCAAAGGGATGCAGCTTCCTGTTAAACCCTCATTACTGCACACAGGATATCCTGTCTCTGCAGGAGTGTCTCGCACGCACACACACGCACACACACGCACACACACGCACGCACACGCACGCACACGCACGCACAGACGCACGCACAGACGCACGCACAGACGCACACACAGACGCACACACAGACGCACACACAGACGCACACACAGACGCACACACAGACGCACACACACACACCCACGCACGTGCACGCGCGCACACATGCACGCACGCGCACACCCACACACACACCATTTTCAGACATCTCCCATTTAGACATACCTCCAGTACCCTTCTCAGCTTGGTAACCTTACACTGTAAACTGGAAGCTGAGCAGGGCTTGGATGGGAGACCTGAGAAAACGAAGTTGTTCCTGGAAGTGGTGCTGAGGGGCCAACAGGGGGCACACTTGATTCAGGACCAAAAAGAAAGAAAGCCACTTTCCCAGAGGATACAACCTAATCTAGCCTATATTTACTTTGATTATCAAGCAGTTAATGATTTATTAAAATCAAGTGAGCATTTTCCAGAAAAAATCCACGTTTTAAAACAAGATTGGATGATTCTACGACCCCCTTCTTAAGCTTTAACTACCATATGACACAGGGCAACCTTTCACAGATAAATTATGAAAAAAGTCCCATCTCTCCTAGACCAATGCCCTGCAATACAGCCGGTTACCCTTGCTCTGAATGAGCAGGAAAACCAGCGTCTGGAATGTGAAGGTTGTAGTAAGTTCTGGCTGGTATGATGTTATTTGTCACAGGTTGAGTTGATGATATCAATTACATACACAGTTACTAAGCCCAGGGCAGATCAATGGTCACTTTGATTTGAACTGGCCTGCACACAGCTGTTAATGAAAAAAAAGTAAAAAATGTAAAAAATGAAAATGCTGCATCGAATTGGTAATCAGTATCAGCTGGCACACAAAATGGGATCGAAACACCCCTAAAGCATACCCACTCCCGAGAGAGAGAGAGGGAGAGGGAGAGAGGGAAAGAGAAAGAAAAGGAGAGAAAGGGAAAAAGAAAGAGGAGAGAAAGGGAGAGGGAGAGAGACAGAGAGAGATGAACCTACATGTTAAAATTCCTCCCATGTTTCACTCCACCTGCATATCTAACTGGCACGGAGGTGAGTGGAGAATTCCACACGTGTCACTGCACGCCTCACACGGAATCGCGGGGGAAAACCGGAGGGAGGGAGAAGCGTCTCAGCTCTTCTCATCTCCATGTTCCCATTCATTTTCTCCAAAACTGTGTGTGCTCGCTCCTCGTTTGTCACAGTGAAATTACTTCTTGCTGATGAAGCGGCTTAATTTCCTTAAACTGAGAGACAGAGGAGGATTCACCAACAAGACAGGAGCAAACCCCCATGCTGTTTTTCCTCAGATAAACTCCTGGAAGTGTGCACATGTCCGAATAGCAATTTGTAAGATTTTAAAGATAAGCATGGAATGCAAGATGTGAATGCTGAGGGAGGGGTGGTGCTTGCCTGCAGACTTCAGCACCTCTTACTGAGACGGGCTCTCTGAGAGACTCTGAAGCATTCTGGGAGGACTGGCTCTGGGGTAAAAATAAGAGTGAGACGCAAACAGATCTGTGCGATCAACAATGTTTATTAGAGTGGTCGATGCATTAATACGTGAGCACTACGAGGTACGTGTACGTACACACACGCGAGCACACAGACACACACACACACACACACACACACACACATGTATGCACACACCTGCACACACACACGTATGCACACATGCACGCACACACACACACGCACACATGCACACATGCACACACGGTGAAAGCTACTTGTAAAGGGGATGCTCCTGGTTGAGCTCAGTGCTGCGCTGCACAGAGGGGTCTTTGTGCCTCTGCCCAAAACAATGGAGCTTTGAGCTCACACTGCTGATCAGAGCTGCACTCCACTGCAGCCGATGAAGCCAGGAAAAGCGTGTGTGCTGTGGCAGTGTACGTGCGTGTGTGAGACCGTGCATACGCATGCGTCGTGTGTGTGTATGCTTCTATATGTGTCCATGCGTGTGTATACGTGCACTACGTGTGTATGTAAGTGCAATACGCATTTGTGTCTATGCGTGCCTGTGTATGCATTCATGTGTGCGTGTGTGTGTGTGCGTGCGTGTGTGCATGCTTGTTTGAGAGATTGTGAGTGTGTGTTTGTGTGTGCTCGTGTGTTAAGAGGCCAAATGACGCCTCGGTGATCACAGCCTGGCCAATGAAAAGGTCTGACACAGTGGCGGCTGCTGAGCAGAAAAGGGCAGAAAACTTCCCCTTAAACTAAATTACTCTTCTCTAAAAATGACCGACAACAGGTTAAGACCAAATAATCAGTTAAAGGGGAAGTTATTTTTCAGCTCAGCAGCCAGCAGTGCTGACACAGGCAAGCCAGGGTAACCAGGCAGAACAGGCTCTGTGATCACTATGAAAACAGTGACAACTGTGTAATGCACTGCAATAAATACTAAATGAAAGGAAAACGGTTCTTTGATCAGTAATTCACTTCACACATATGGCAGATGGGGAAAGTACGAATATGAATAATTGTAGGAAAGCAGTTTGCAGCCCCACTAGCACTAGATATGTGGCCGCATACCCAAGTATCAGGGACACAGAAAGGACACTGACAGAATCAGGGACACAGAGAGGACACTGACAAAATCAGGGAATGAGGCAGGATACTGACAGAATCAGGGAGACAGACAGGACACTGACTGAATCAGGCACAGAGTGGACACTGATAGAATCAGGCCCAGAGTGGATACTGACAGAATCAGGGACACAGAAAGGACACTGACAGAACCAGGGACACAGCGAGGACACTGACAGAATCAGGGACACAGAGAGGACACCGACTGCACGATTGGCTGATATTTCACTTTTAAAGTTATTCTTTAATAATGTCATCTTCAAATTACAATGTTGTAGAAATGTCTTGTTAAACAAATGAGATTGTGATACTGTTGTGGTCGTATGTTTACTCAAAATTGAAACTGGGGAATCAGCGCAATGTTGCTTGGCAGGCAAAAATTTTCTAGTTCCAACTAGATCTGGCTCATGTAATCAATTGCTAGGTAGTTTACTGGCACTAATGGTAAAAAAACAAATGATTGTGAAATCATACTGTTATTGCGATAACAGTGTAAAAAATTGTCATTGAATATTAGGCCATATCACCCACCCCTACTTGAACCATTCCAAGCCCACTCCAGCACCGACTGGACTTTCTTCTTTTACTGTGTGTTGGTAAATAATGATGAGATATAGAACTCTTTAAAATTTGAGCTTCATACTCAATATACCAAAAACCAACAGATTTTTCATCCCAACACACTGCAAACTTTGAATGGCTAAACAAAGTGCAAAGTACTTTGCTGATATGAAGCTCAGATTTTCAGTTCTACATCTCATCGTTACACACAGAAAAATAAAAAAGTTGCTGTGGTGCAACCTCCCGGAGTTGGGATGAAATGGCTTCACTTTCAGGAACCTAGTCACCATGGTTGGCTTCATAAAAAGTTCAAAACAATGGCTGACCTGCTGAAGTGTCTACAGTAGACACATTTGCCAGCCATACAATATTTCCTACAGAATGGTTGTTTTTGTATACAAAATTCAAATCTTAAATCAACCAATCCAATTTAAAAAAGTGTGCTATTTGACAAAATTAGCATTGTGTAGTGATGTTTTCTCCAAGTCTAGTGTAGGTTGTACCATGTGTGGACTACCGCGTGCCGATTCACACCACTGCTGCTGACCCACTGAGGCACGTGCTCCTCCACCAACCATTTCCCCAGGGCAACCTGTATTCTGTACACATTTTTATTCATCGATAGCCAAATATTAGATTTGAAAAATTATAATAATTCTCTCCATCAACAAAACAAAAAGTACTGGCATGGCGACAGCATAGGAGATGAGAGGTAGTGGTTGTAGAGCACTGCTGACTCCATATTACAGACAGCCAATCATAGCTGACTCCATATTACAGACAGCCAATCATAGCTGACTCCATATTACAGACAGCCAATCATCACTGACTCCATATTACAGACAGCCAATCATCCCTGACTCCATATTACAGACAGCCAATCATCCCTGACTCCATATTACAGACTGCCAATCATCCCTGACTCCATATTACAGACAGCCAATCATCACTGACTCCATATTACAGACAGGCAATCATCCCTGACTCCATATTACAGACAGCCAATCATCACTGACTCCTCAGTACCGATAGCCAATCATAACTGACTCCATACTAGACAGCCAATCATCACTAACTCCATACTACAGACAGCCATTCATAACTGGCCCCGTATTACAGACAGACACTCGTCACTGACTCAGTATTTTTGACAGTCATCGCTGACTCCATATTAGACAGTAGCGCTGTTCCCCCTTTGATCCCCGGCCAGTAGACAGCACCTCCAGGCTGCCCTGCTAAAAAAAGACCCGCGGAGGAACGTTGCTAGGAAGAGATGCATTTCTTCCTGGGGTTATTCTGAGAGTACAGTAGGGTGACAAATCACCACGAGTTAAACTACATAGACTATATATACACACCGTTCTGTCTGTTAACCATTTACACCCAAACGATCCCGGGTGAAAAGACACACACACTCATCCCTTTCATGACAGGACCCTCACAAGCAAAACTAATCACGTCGTTCTGGATAATGTAATGTAATGTAATGTAATGTAATGTCAAGTGTATATACATCCGTCCCTGTCAGCCTGTTCACACATAAAGACCTGCCCCAGTGTTCTCCATCAACACACACTATAATCCTACTACGCTGGGACCCACGCACTAACAGGAAATTACATCACCCGACAGGACTTCACTCTGGCCCTGCAATCCAGCTCTGATAATCACAGTGACTAAACACACACAGGCAGACACACACACACTCCCATCCACTTCCTGCTGATTGAGTGCTGGCTCAGGGGACCACTCCTTCCCCTTATATAGGTATAATGAGGAAGTACAGAAAACTGAGCCCACACAGAGCAGCTCTGGGTTGGGCATGCTGAACTTTGACCCCAGTCACCATCAGCATATGGTTCACTGAGCAAGGAAACAAAAATGTATGTCTTTATCGAGCCCAGACTCAGACCAAGCGCATAAAAACTGAAACGAGTCAATTGCATGTTTGCATGGCTCCTGATAAAAGATTTCTTCCACCGAAATCCATAATGACTTTCTTAACCACTGGGCAGTGACACCATGAATCATACTCAGAATCTTGTCTTTGGCTGTGTGAGTGAGAGACGGGATGGGCTTGTTTACACAAATCTCCTATAAGGCCATGACCTTTGACCTGCTGACCTCACCTTGTGAGTTTGGACACGACCCGGGAGAGTATTCCTCACCTGCAGGTGTGTGACTATCACCACTGATCCCACCACTCAGGAGACCCCTGTCTTCAGTCTCCATCTAAGCCATACATTATTACAATACATGTAATTTGGCTGACGCTTTTATCCAAAGCGACTCTCAATCCTCCCCTGGAGCAATGCAGGGTTAAGGGCCTTGCTCAAGGGCCCAACGGCTGTGTGGATCTTATTGTGGCTACACCGGGGATCGAACCACCGACCTTGCGGGTCCCAGTCATGTACCTTAACCGATGAGAAGCACATTTCTCAAGCATCGGTGACCTCATCGCCATTCATTTTCGATGGGAGTCGGCAAGCATGTCGGGACAGCAGGTGAAGTGACCGGAAAGGAACAGGGAACATGGCGAGACAACCAATCAAAACCGACATGTACATTGTCCTCCTGTATTAAGCTAACAAGTGAGCTGACTGTGGGAGGCGAACGATGGCAGGCGATCTTGCAGGAGGACGAGTGGCTTCACCCTAAAAGACAAACGGGCAGGACTGAGGTCTGCACCAATCATCTGCCCCATACCCCTTTAGATGACTATTCCGTGTTTCTGCTCATGTGAACGCTTCTTCTTCTTCCCAGACCTCAAAAGAAGACTTGAACTTCCGAGGAATTCCCGAGTTAAAACTGCTGCATTTACATAATCTCATGCGACATTGGCTCAGGCGGTAAGAGCAGTCGTCTGGCAATCAGAGGGTTGCCGGTTTGATTCCCCACCCTGGGTGTGTCGCAGTGTCCCTGAGCAAGACACCTTCTGTCCCTGACGAGCTGGTTGATGTCCTGCATGGTAGCCAAGCGCCGTTGGTGTGTGAGTGTGTGTATGAATGAATGAATGAGTGAGTGAGTGAGTGAGTGAGTGAGTGAGTGAATGAATGAATGAGTGAGTGAGTGAGTGAGTGAGTGAGTGAGTGAGTGAGTGAGTGAGTGAGTGAGTGAGTGAGTGAGAAGCATCAATTGTACAGCGCTTTATCGTACAGCGATAAAGGTGCTATACAAACGGCAAAATTTACCATTTACACAATCTCGGAGGTGCTCCAGGATCAATACGGAAAAACAGAGTGGAAGATCAACACAAAGAGGTGTGGAATGCATTCATCTCAGAAGAACAACTTCCTAAATTCCACTGAAGCTGAAGAACTGATGTGGTGCTGAATCTATTTGTTGATAACTCATGGATAAAAAGTCTACCAACAGATGTTCAATCGACGCCAAATTTTCATATTATACTAGAAAAATGGTGAAAAGTGACCACCTTAAACATTATACCAGTCCTGTATGACTACTTCGGTACATCACCCTCGTACACACACCCAATATTACAATGCGCCACACTTCCAAACAAGCGATAACAAATAAAACGTCCAATCGTAAATCAAATTGCAGACCTCCACCACTTTTACTCCCTGGCCTTGGCCTCTAGTGGTGAGACGTGGTTACTGCAGGCCTCAAGGGTGGCAGAGCCAGAGATCAATACGATATCAAGAGGCAAGATCAATAATAAGCCACTGGGGTGACTTTACTCGTGCCACTCGCAGCTGGCCTCGACACCTGAGTGGATTGTTCTGTCTATACTTATTTTCCAGATTCCCCCCCCCCCCCCCACACTAACCCGTTCGTGTGAAGATACTTCAATCTGTATGGAACACCACTTACCGGATCCAGCATAAATACTTTGAAGTGTTTACACATTTATTTGGATGAGGAAGTGTGGCACGTCTTATAGTTAAGGTTTCATCGGTCAATCTACCTGCTTACCATGAAACAGCGTTTTCCCATACATTTCGCAATCGTGTAGATATACTGCTGCCTGTCTGTCATGAAGCAGTAAACTACTGGCAAAGATTTCAATAGCCTAAGGATACATAAGAAAATGGAACATAACAAAAAAGTGTACGATAATATTGTAAGTGCATTATTTTATTTTTTCAGTGTGACTTAACTGCGATAAGAATAGTCTATTTATAGGTCTATCTACAAACAGATCTACGTATCAACATACGATGTGGGTGAACTATTTTTTATTTTAAAGGCTAAAAAAGGTGTTAGTCACAAAGCGACGAAATCTCAAGCACTCTGGTGACACTGTTTATTTGAGAGACTGGGCTTGCGATTCTGAAGGATGTTCAAGAGCCAACCAAAAAAGAAAAAAAAGAAAAAAAAAAAAACACCCTAAATTGCGTAAGAAAATTATTTTATCTGACCAGTGAATTCCGCTCCCAACTGTCCCCGTGGATACACATACTTTATCCCCACATCGATAATGTCGCGCCGAAGAGGACAAATCTCCGCAGTCAGTGAACTATTTTCAGTGATCTACTAACAGGTTCAAACATGCGAGAGACTAAAGCTTAGTTATGTCAAGAATATATTTTGAATAATCGCGAATGGAAGTGTATGGTTGTTAGCAATTCAAGTTATAGCAGAACTGTCATTTACTGTCAATGTTGTCACTTAAAACCACGAAGCAAATTACATGATCCTTTGAGTTTCTTCAAACAGATCCCAAGCCCACGGCCACGCATGTCCGAACATTAACACGGCGACAACTTAACAAAGTTCGGTCACAGCCGAGGACGGTCACTGAGGGCTCGTTGCTTGCCCAATTAGCTAATAAAGATCACTGCTGTCAGTTAATCAACCGTTTCCACAAACCAAAACTGACCACTGACAGAACTGTTCACACAACCTAAAAAAACCCCGACTTGTGCAACACCATCGTTCAGTCCTAGCATGCTAGCTCAGTCCGCTATTCTACCCTTTGCTCTGAGGCGGTAGGCTTGCTAGCGCACACGCTGGTTCCCTGGCTTGGACAGGGGGTAGCCCCGCTCGCCATGGGATGATCACTCGAAACGGAGGCCGGCGAAGCGGCCTCCTCGCTACCGATACCTGCGCTGCGGTTCGGGTGTAGATCCAAATGTGGGCTCGCAGTCTATACGCGTAAACAGCCACTTCCATTCTCCCGTCCCCCCCTATCGCCGACGGCACAAATGAACCGACACAGCAAAACACCAGCCCGGACTCCGCACTCCACGCTTACCTAGGTCCTCCATGGTGCCAGGATTCGGTTGTAAGCCGAGCTGGACCACTATCGATTGGTTCTCTTTCGTCCAAGTCCAGGGCTTCCTTTTTGATTCCCGGTGCTCCTCGCTATGCTCCGCACAGAAGTTTTAAATTGTTCAGTACAAGCAGCACAGCGGAGACGTTCTTCGGGGGCGCGCCGCTCGCCTCCCAGAGTTCTTTTTTTCCTTGCTTTCTCGTGCCGAAGAAAGTGCCTTTATAAAACAGTGACCTCCAGCGGGCGAAGGCTACATTAAAACTTCAATAAAAGCGACTGTACAATTAGCCGCTTAAAGTGAGTCATAATTAATTCACAACTTTCCACAGCCATTCAATAAACGAGGAAACACATTGTATAAATCACAGTGTGCATTCCCCCACTGGAAACGGCGTCGCCGTTAGTGATTTATTGGGTGAAACGATATGTAAGACCCTAGAATTAGTTACGTCCTGAAAATAGAAACAGACGTATGTACCATCGCCACTTAGCCTACAGAAAAAGAACGCGTCACGTATCGACCCTTTAAACGAGAGAACATATTGTTGCTGAACCATTTAATGTATATATGGGCTAACCATTATTGTAATGCACATTTGTGTGTGCGTATGGAGTAAACAAATAGACTATACGAATAGGTAGGGTATAGAAGTAGGGTGTCTTAACATCATATTGCGTGCGGCTGTTTCTTCCGTGCGTGTGTCTACAAGTCTACAGTCCCTAGGGCCAGCATATGCCAAGTTCATTTCGGTTCCAACTATATGTCAGAGCTGTTAATTAATAATTTTCACCATCGCTTACGTATGGCGACTACATTGTATTCTCGGCTATAGTTGCAGTGTGATGGGAGAAACAACCATTACGCGCGCACACGGACGTCTACAAATCTTTGATATGACCACCTTGTATGATGGGCCTGTGTATGTGTTCGTGCGTGCGTGTGTGGGTGCTTCATGCATTCCTATCACAGTAGCTGTCTTTTATCATGTATATGCAATATTGCAGATTTCCTGGAAACAGCAGTCTGCCTTAACAAGCGTTTATGATCTTTTCTAGCCTAAAGGTCATACGTAACTCCATTCCCTTTGTATACAGCCCATGGCTGGGGTTATTTCAGACAGGACACCACATAGAAAAAAAAAATCTTATATATAGACAGACTGACTGACAAACAGCCAGGCAGCCAGGCGGATCGGAATAGTGGTAATGAGACCTCCAGACCAGACTCATGTTCCATAGGAAGTCACAGATAGGGATGAGGCAACAGAGACTTGACTACAGTTGGGGGAACCTATAGGAGTTTGTGGCGGTTATCGAGACAGGAAGACATGCAAAGTATTATGCGGTATTTCTGGGCGAAAGCAGGTGTAAAAATGTTTTCGCCCGACCCACATGCCTAAAGGGCTTTTTATGGCAGGGTGAGAGGTGCCAATGTCTTGGATCTCTCAGTCCCCCGGACGTGTTAAAAAAAAAACAGATTTAAAAAAAGGAGCTGCAGGAGAGGTCCTCGAGTTCATGGGGTGAAAGAGGAGTGTGCGGTCTCATTGTCAGGCCCCCGACCTCACCCGACCCAAACCCCACCTCAACCCTGCCAAAACCGACCCGAACCCTATTCAACCCAGCACAAACCCTCTCATTCCAATCCCAGACTCAAAAACCAACAGCCGTTTGACTCAGAGCCAGATCTTTATTGCCAGCGGAGACACAGATAGCACCGATCTCACTTTCTAACCCGCCGCTTCTTCACTCCCCTGGGAGAGGCGTGGCGGGGCGTGGCCCTGGGGGCGGGGCCGGCTGTCCTCCTTCAGCTGGAGCCGGTGGCGGTGGCCGGGGCGGGCGGTGGGGGTGTGGGGGTGGGTGCGGGGGCGGCGGCCTGAAAGCAGCCCTTCGTGTGCCACTGCATGTCCCGGATGCGACGCACGGACTGGATCTCCGGCCGCGCCGAGCCCCAGTCGTTGCAGTGCTTGAAGTCTCCCTTCTCAAACACGAACTGGTGCCCCCTATAGCCGGGGTACACATATCCCACCCACCTAAACGGGAGGGAGAGAGAGAGGGAGAGAGAGAGAGGGACGGGAGAGAGAGAGGGAGGGAGAGAGAGAGAGAGAAGGAGAGGGAGAGAGCAAATACATAAGTATATACAGTAGGCTCCAGAACTATTGGATAAAATAACAAGGGTGCAAGCAATAACAGATGCAAGGGTACAGATACAAGTTTTAAGCTCTTCTTCTAGCACAGCATTTTCAATTTCTATAATTTGTACCAGTACTCTGTATCATATTTTACTGAGTATTATATTTTGTTCCATTTTCGTTCTTATTTGTATTCTATGTTATTGAAAGGTGTCGAAAGTTCTGTCTCCCAACACTGAAGCTAGAATATTCAAATTTGGGGACTCACGTTCCGCTGAGTGACTTCACGCTGCCGACACGGTCCTGGAAGCCGTGGGCCCAGAGGCTGGGCACATCGTCGTCCACAATCTCCATCTTCCTTCCCGCGAATCCCTCTGCCTCAAACAAGTGCAGCTTGTGTTCCGCACTGTCCTGCAGGGGGCGACAAACTCACGTGAACGTCACAAACGCATTTCTGTCCAAGGAGGCTTATTTAGACGATCCAAAAAATCCTCTCAGCTTTTCGAAGCTAGTGAATTATGACTGGGAAATGTACTGATTTATAAGAAAATTAACAGCGGAAAGAGCCATGTTTTTTCACTATAAACCCAGTTGTAGTGCTTGCTTTATGTGCAGATGTCAGCATTCCCCATACCTCTCCTAGGAAACCTGCTCTGAACATATCACTTTGCTTTACGCCATTCGGTTAGGCCAAGCTTGTTTGTGAAGAATGTTTGCACAGAGCCCTTTTGTTGTTTATTAAAAAATGAGAAATATCTCATTTTAAAAACCACTTTAAAAGGGGCCTGCTTGGGTGTGAGGGAATCAGTCAGTGCTGTGGTCAGACTGTCTGTAAGTGACTGCCCCAGTTGAGTCCAGGGACCCGTTAGGTTCTGGGTAATGCAGTCTGCGTGTGCACCAGTGGGCCGGTCAGTGCATACCACTTTGAGTGGACGTAGAGACATCAGGCTGTAGTTGTTCTGGCTGTTGGTCCAGGTGGCCCAGCGTGGATATTCGCCCTTCTCCAGAACAAACTGTTCCCCTTTGAAGGCCTGCTGGGCAAACCCAACCCATCTGGGGGCAAGAAGGGGGTGGTGGGGGGGTGGTGGGGTAATTAACTCTTCACATCACTGACCCATTTACCCATTTCATTCGCATTTCATTATTCCATTCATACATTCAGCCATTGACATGTTCATTACTTTCATCTTTGCTGATTTATTTGTGATTCGTTCATTAAGGCGTTACTTCATTCAATCACGCATTCCTTCCCAGAAAATATGAACTATTTTCTTTATAATTCAAACAGGAACGGGGAAGACAGAAAGGCAAGCGTGGCACGACTCAACTTTTGTCCAGGAGGTGGAAGAAAAGGGGAGACAGAGAGAAGTAAAGATGGACGGAAGAGGAGGAGGAGGAAGAAGAGGGGGAGGAGGAGGAAGAGGGGGAGGAGGAGGAAGAGATGGAGGGAAGAGGAGCTCAGGAGAAAGAGAGAGCAGTACTCACGGCCCACACTCCACCAGCACAGAGGCGACTTTCTCCAGACCTTTCTCCGTCACATCCTTGGATGCTGCAGAGAGCTCCACCTTTCTGCCCTGGAAATTCTCAAACTCGAACAGCACCACCTGCAAGGAGACCACTGCTAAATCTGTGCCAATGCCAAAATCACTGGTGGAGAGAGCAGCTAATGTGATCAATCTTCAATGGGGAGGATAGGGATGACTATTTCATTGGTCAGGAGGATGACTTGTGTGACATCATAACTGGGGAGGATGGCTAGAAGGTACGTCCAGAGGGTCTGCAGCTTCTATCTCTATTTTAGGGTTTGAAAACAAGGCGTGAGGATATGTTGGCTAGTCATTCATGCTGAAACACATGTTAAACCAGCTGACAGTGTGGGACTCTGAACTGGAATCTCTGACTGGTATCTGAAAGCGTGTGCAGAATATTAACATGCATCTGCGCTCCACAGACTCAGGGTCGATGGCGAAGAGGAAACCATGCTTTTATAGAGAGGCCATTGAATCAGTCCTGTATTTCAGAAGAATTCTGTAAATGTATGAAAACTGAAAACTGAAGCTGATTCTGTGTTGTCATCTACTAAAGGTGATGGTCTATGGGACTGATAAAGCAAACCTGTCCTTGAGCTGTGGCTTAGTGTATACCTTTTGGAATAACATTTTTGGGAGAGGATGGCTTGTGTGATATGATTGGAGGAGAAGATAGCTTGTGTGATATGATTGGTGGAGAGGATAGCTTGTGTGATATGATTGGAGGAGAAGATAGTTACCTTGTAAGTGCCACCCACCCCTCCCTGGCCTTTTCCTGCTGCCAGCTGCTCTGGTGCCCCCTGCTGTTCTGACATTGCCCTTGCGTTTGTCCTGGGGAGGGTGACATGGTGCCTCTGCTTGAATATTTGACGTTGGGATCATTAGCGTATTCACTATTCTAATGGTCAAGAGAGGAATTGCAGCAACAAACACGCTCAAACCACAATACTGTTCATCCCATCCCTTCTCTGTGAATGCGCTGACGCTGAAATACAATTGGCTGCGGCAATTAGAACTAATTTTCAACCAATGAGCTTGAATTTTTGTACAGCTATAAAACGTTTTGGTATAGAGAGCCAGCCCATCAACTGCAAATTTTGAAACCCAAATTTAAGGACTATAAACACAGGCAGAGGGTGAGTCAATATGTTAGTGAGACCTTTTCAATGATAGGAAGGGATTTACAATGGTCTTGTAACAACATTTTAACCTAAACATTTACCTATTGTACCTTTAAAATAGGGGTGGGCAATTCCAGTCCTGGCTGGTGTGTATGCAGGTTTTTGTTTCCACCAATTACCCTGGCTAAATGAGCTAGAATTGGCTGTAACACCAACACTGGTTGACTCGTAGATTAGATCATAATAAAACATTTTAATGTTGGGACACAAGAAAAAATTTTGGCTGTCATTCATGCGCTTTTCATTAAATGTAGCTAAAATTTGAGATGGCATAAGGTTAGGGCTAATTAAGTAATTAAAGCCGGCAGTTGGTATGAAAAGCAGAAGCAGACACCACCCTCATTGCCATAGACCGTAAACCTCTGGTCTAAATAATTGAGACATCGCTGAAACTGGCCACAGTTCAGTATTCTTCAGCAACACCGAAAAGATGGGAAACTTTGTTATTATTTGATATTAGATTGTATGATTAGATATCCAAAAAGCATTTTGAATTTGAACTTCAGCTGTAGGCCTTTGCATTCTAGACTGCAGGCCTGATGAACCTGCAGAATAACATGACTCCAACACATAAATAGGCCTCACAACAGTCTCTTAAAGGTTGCCATGTTATATTGCTTTTGACAGCACGTAAATATAACATCATGGCCCGGAGAAGATTCATCTGCGGGAGATCTCCTAGAAAGCTGTTTTGGCAGTAACTTGGAGCAGGGGGTTCTTCACTCTCCTGGCTCTCCTATAGGCCTGCACTGAACCCTGACTGGATCTCTGATCCAACTGATCCCAATCTCTGTCAATCAGCAGATCTAGGATCAGCCAATGCAGTATGTGCACCAGTGGCACACATTTCAGCAGCCCTTCCTCATTAATGGCCCCCTTGTCATGCCTCCTCTGCCCTAATTAAATATTGGCTGCATCTGAAATCGCATACTACATACTACTGTATATATGTATACTCATTCAGCATACTTAATTATCTTAGTAAAACGTAGGATAGCTTTTTGCACATGCTACTTCCTCATTGAAATGTGGCACTTTGTTTCAGTATTTTTTGCGCTGACGACAGCTATGGTGATGAGATATAAGGAAAATAAGGAAAACATAAAACTATTTAAAAGGCTAAAAGTGTCCATAATTTGCACATTTCACTGAATGCAGTCATTTACACCTGAGCAGAGGCTCTTTAGAATAACAGCTTTTTAAACATGTTTCAGTTGTGCCTGAACAATCCTGGGCATCTTTCATATACCATTTGATGTAAATGGTAAATGGCAGGCATTTATATAGCGCCTTTATCCAAAGTGCTGTACAATTGATGCTTCTCCATTCACCCATTTATACACACACTCACACGCCGACGGCGATTGGCTGCCATGCAAGGCGCCGACCAGCTCGTCAGGAGCATTTGGGGGTTAGGTGTCTTGCTCAGGGACACTTCGACACTGCCCGGGCGGGGGATCGAACCAGCAACCCTCCGACTGCTAGACGACTGCTCTTACTGCCTGAGCCATGTCGCCCCCATGTTGATGTATACTATGGTTTGTTCACATACTATTTTGGCATACTTACTGTACTAGCATGTGATTTCTGATGCAAGAGGCTCACAAGTAGTGCAATGCCAATATTCTTCCCCACTCATTTTAATCTTACTTTGTGCTCGCCAGGCAAAGAGCACCTCTTCACTGGGCGATACACCACAAAAACCAAACCAAAATAAACTGTGGCAAGCATGAGAAACCATGGCAACCACAAGAAATGGGACAGGCAGGCAATAGCATTGCAGTGCCATTCACACACAACGACACAGGACAGACAGGAGGGCATGGGGTGGGGCAGAGTTTAGCAATGAACAGCTGGAGAAAGAGGAGGAGGTGCAAGGAGCAGCCACAGAGGAGGTAGAATCAGCCATAGAGAGGAGCAGATGGAAAGAGCAATCACATACAGCAGATAGAGAGAGCACCCATAGGAACAGGAAGGCTGGGATGTTACCTGGTCCTTACCTGGCTTTGGTGGGTGTATCTGGGGTGTATTGGTGCAGGCAGAGTGTGTGTGGGTCTTGTGGCGGTGGTAGTCTGGGGCTCAGGGGGGTATTTATGGTTTATTTCTGGCGAGGGCAGCAGAAAACGGCGAGCTGTTGATACAGCAGGTCTGTCGCTCGCATTGTGTCCGTCACACTGCCTCTCAATAGAGCCCTGGAGCTGGCACGCCAAGCCCCGCCAAGCTCGGCTGCCAGCCCACACTGCCAGAGCGCAGTCTGGGCACGAGCCCACCATCGCCCAGGGGGGTTCAGCAGTCTGCCGGACTCAGCACAAAATGGCACCCTGACCCCCCCTCTCTGACCACACCCCATCCGCCCAAACGCACAATGCGCCCACGAAGGATCGAGGACTCTACCCTGGGGTCTGTCATATTTAGGTTCCTCCCGTGCAGATTGGCGAGACATCAGGAACGGTTAAAAAGGGCTGTTGTGTCCCTTGATGTTACATGGCACACAGAGAACATCTTAATGTCAGTTCTCCGTTTTCTCCTTCACAGGATTTATTCTTCTTGACAGTGAAACAGGCTGGAGGAATTGAATGCTGGGAATTTGGCTCACGTAGCAGTGCACAACCAGCCAGCAGTGAGCTCATTTCTCAACCTCAAATCCGCCATAAAACGTCAGCTGCAAAGTAACATAGCAAAAGTCTAAACGCACGTTTTTCACCTTTGATTGGCTGGTGATGAACTATTTCAGGGGGAACTCCTAAATGCTGAGGGAAATATTGCATTGAAATATAAAAGAATCTAGTGGCATGTTTTTTTTCTGAATGTAACCAGTCTTTATCCTAAGTGTAGAGGGATACTGCAGTGAGGTCATATACAGAAATTCAAGAATTTCAACATACACAAATACAAAAATCATCCCATATCTTTTTTTTTGTTGTTGCAGTGAATCTACTTTTGTGCCGTTGAACCCACTCGAGATAAGACACAAAAGGCCATCCATCCATTTCATAGCAAATTTTATTTCCACTTTGACAGTGGCCTCATACAAGCCTGCAGCCTTCTCGTTGAAATTAAGAAAGAAACAAAACAAAAAAAGCCCTGATAAAATAATTATTTCACAGAAGACATCATTCAAACACACATGCTCACACCCACAAATATACAGGTAACAGCCTGATGACTCCAGACACAGATCAAACAAAACATTCCCTTTCATTCACCTACAGGAGGAATCACTACGAAGCAGGATGAAGATTCAGAGTCTGCTATCGGGGGCAGTCACTGTTCACACATTGCGTGCTGGACGGTTCCAGCCATGAGACCAACTGAAGATAGCATGTCCTGGGTGGAGTCAGAGGGCATCTGGGCCAATCAGAATCACAATCTCGGAATATTAGATTAATTAATTAAAAAAACTTTGATTCCAAAGGACCCAGCCATACAAAAACAGATAACTGTGTGCAATATGCAGTTTCATAGCACCTCGTACTCCCAACAATACACAGGGCAGGAGCGATTCAGACCTGGGAGGGGCAGCGTGGGACAAAGGCAAAGGCTCTGGGTGCATTGATTGTATTGTCCTCGAGAGGGTTGATGCCGTAAACTCGTTGCTGGGCTAAGAGCCAGTTCAACAAAGAAAACATAATAAGACAAAATACAAGGAAAAGGGAGAAACTGATTTTTGGAAACAGCGAACAGGCAGACAGAGACAAACTGCATCAATTGCTTTAAAAAATTACAAGTAAAAAAAAAGCATTAAAAAAATAACTTCCTCCCCTGAGCGTGTTGTGCAACAGGCTGAGAAGGGCTTGTTCCGGCAGGCTAACCTTCTGCTTGCGCTACAAGTGCAGGGACAGCATTAGGCTTCCGTCCCCTCTGTGCAGATAGAGAGCAAAGTGACTGTATGCAAAGACTCGTTTGGCAGAAAAGACTCTTTTCTCCACTCTTTCTGGATTAGAAGATTATATCTAATCTTACTGCAGCCGTGAGATTCACAAGCAAGATTCATGGAAAAAATATGGAATTAGAGAGAAAAAGACGATTTTCTGAAGCGTTTTTCTGTTCATTTCAATGCTTCTGCCATTTCCTCCTCTTGTACACCTGTAAGATGACATAAAAGTGAGTGACAACACAAAAAAAAACGATGGCAGCTGAAAATAACCAGTTTACTAACCATTCATTCATTGAATTGATTTAAAAAGTACACATCTAGCACACATCTAAATTGGGTGTGAGACAGAAATCTTAAGAGTTAAGAAATGATAGCAAATGAACAGGCAATAGCCCTCCACCAAGAAAAACTAAATTAACCCCTAAAATAAGCTATGGTTATTCGAGGGCTGAGTCAAATGGGCTCCAATCTGCCCTTAAAGGCACAATAGGTAATATTTTTGCGTTAAAACATTGTTAGAAGACCATTGTAAATCCCTTCCTTATCATTCCTCTGCTGGTGTTTATAGTCCTGAAATTCATGTTTCAAAATATACAGTTGATGACCCGACACTCTGTACCAAAAGACTGTATAATTCGCATTGGTTGAAAATTGGTTCTAAATGCCACAGCCAATGGCATTTAAACAGGCATGTCAGCCTGTTTACAGAGAAAGGGGAGGGATAAACAGTGTTGTGGTTTGAAGGTGTTTGTTGCTACAATTCCTCTCTTGACCGTTAGAAGTCCAAAATTACCTATTGTACCTTTAAGGGCATTTTCTTTTTTTTCTTTTTTCTGTAGAAAAAGCACATTCTACAAAAAGGAGCTCACGGTGAACAAACCAACAAGATCATATCAGAGGTGAGATGATATCAGAGGTGAGGTGATATCAGAGGTGAGATGATGTCAGAGGTGAGATGATATCAGAGGTGAGGTGATATCAGAGGTGAGGTGATATCAGAGGTGAGATGATGTCAGAGGTGAGGTGATATCAGAGGTGAGATGATGTCAGAGGTGAGATGATATCAGAGGTGAGGGATGGAAATGGGCAAAAGAGTAGCAGAGGGGAGAGAAACGGGGAGAGAGAGAGAGAAAAGGCAAGATATTGAGAAAGAGAAGAGTAAAAGAAGAAACTGAGACAGAGAGAAGAGGAGCGATGGCCAAGAAGAGAAAGGAGAGCAGTGCACTCACCCCTTTCCCTTGGGGTCTATGTGTCCGCTCCAGGCTGAGTGAACCGCTTCTTAGACTTCAGCTCCTGAAGCCAGGAAGGCACAGACTCCCCCCTAAAAGGAGTAAATAATTACACCATTATGATAGTAGTAGTGATTGTGTTAGTATATTACATTACATAAATGGCATTTGGCAGATGCTGTTATCGAGAGTGATGTACAGTTGATTAGACTAAGCAGGAGACAATCCTCCCCTGGAGTAATGGAGGGTTTAGGGCCTTGCTCAAGGGCCGAACAGCTGTGCATCTTATTGTGGCTACACTGGGGATCGAAAGTGTCTCAGTCATGTACCTTAACCACTACGCTACAGGCCGCCTGTAATTGTAATTGCCTTTCAGGGTGTTAATAATTATGTAATTACCATAAAGGGTATCAATAACTACGTAGTTGCCCTAAATGGTGTTAATAACCATGTAATTACCTGAAGGGGGGTGAGTAACTACACTGCGAACAGTTCAGTAATATTAATAACATGAAATGGCCATGAAGAAAATAAATATATTTGTCAAGAAAAAGAAAAATGGTCGTTGTCAGTTTTTGAAAGTCTTGTCATGTGGACTGGTTTCATGATCATGTACTACCTGCGGTGAAGCGGGTACACGTGATGCATGTGGTATTGTGTGTTTTACTGATGTGTGGTAATGTGTGTATTGTGTGTTTTAGTAATGTGTGGTATTGTGTGTTTTAGTGATGTGTGGTATTGTGTGTTTTAGTGATGTGTGGTATTGTGTGTTTTAGTGATGTGTGGTGATGTGCGGTGATGTGTGGTGATGTGTGGTGATGTGTGGTGATGTGTTGTGATGTGTGGTGATGTGTTGTGATGTGTGGTGATGTGTGGTGATGTGTGGTGATGTGTGGTGATGTGTTGTGATGTGTGGTGATGTGTTGTGATGTGTGGTGATGTGTGGTGATGTGTGGTGATGTGTTGTGATGTGTGGTGATGTGTGGTGATGTGTTGTGATGTGTGGTGATGTGTTGTGATGTGTGGTGATGTGTGGTGATGTGTGGTGATGTGTTGTGATGTGCGGAGATGTGTGGTGATGTGTGGTAATGTGTTGTGATGTGCTGTCAGCCTTTACTTGCCTGTCCTCTGCCCCAGCAGCAGGGGGCAGCACCCTGGATGCTCCTGGAAGGGGTGATTTGGCAGGGCGGGAGCGCTGAGGGGAGGGAGGCTGGGGCAGCTGTGGAGCGCGACGCAAAACATCCAGTGGAGACGCACCGGGGCTGCTCGCCCGTCCATCAGAATCCCCCCCTCGCTTCTGCAGTACGGCCTGTTAGAGGGAGAGAGGGAGGGAGAGAGAGGGAGGGAGGGAGAGAGGGACGGAGAGAGGGAGGGAGGGAGGGAGGGAGAGAGAGAGGGACGGAGAGAGGGAGGGAGGGAGGGAGGGAGAGAGAGAGAGAGAGGGAGAGAGAGGGAGACAGAGAGAGAGAGAGGGAGGGAGGGAGAGAGAGAGAGAGAGGGAGGGAGGGAGGGAGAGAGAGAGAGAGAGAGAGAGAGGGAGAGAGGGAGAGAGAGGGAGAGAGAGGGAGAGAGTGGGAGAGAGTGAGAGATAGTGGGAGAGAAGGAGATGGAGAGAGAGATGGAGAGAGAAGGAGAGAGAGATAGGGGAGGGGGAGGGAGAGGGGGAAGAGAGATAGGGAGAGAGATAGGGAGTGAGGGAAAGAGAGAGGGAGAGATATGGAGAGAGAGACATTGGGAGAGAGATAGGGAGTGAGGAAGAGAGAGAGGGAGAAAGGGAGAGATATGGAGAGAGATAGATTGGGAGAGAGATAGGGAGGGAGAGAGAGAGGGCGAGAGGGAGATATATGGAGAGAGAGAGAGAGAGATTGGGAGAGAGATAGGGAAGGAGAGAGAGAGGGAGAGATATGGAGAGAGAGACATTGGGAGAGAGATAGGGAGTGAGGGAGAGAGAGGGAGAAAGGGAGAGATATGGAGAGAGAGATTGGGAGAGAGATAGGGAGGGAGAGAGAGGGAGAGAGGGAGTGATATGGAGAGAGAGAGATTGGGAGAGATAGGGAGTGAGGGAGAGAGAGAGAGGGAGATTGGGAAAGAGAGGTATGAGGTCAAGTATTTGGCATCATGAAATCTGTGCATACAGGAAATGAATGTTTTCTACATTGCCAAGAACATAACATCTCTCATGGGCTCAGAGTGAAGCAGTACTCTAGTTTGGGTCCAGCTCCAACACTTACATCAGTGACCTGGCAACAGTAGGTATGTTACATGGAGCGTCATAATAATCAGAATAATAGCATAATTGTAATATAAATGTCTTACGTAAACACTCAGAATAAACTGCTCCATTCCAACTGAAATTTCCTTCGGGTTGAAAGGGGAGGTGCAAGTCATTGATAATCTGTGAGATATGATGGCCATATAACATTCTGTTTGGATTCATTTCGGATTTTCAATTCTGCACGTGTTCTCCCGTGGGGTAAGTGACGTGTTTGAGTTTACAGGGGATTTGGGAGATTGCTCTGATCTGTATCTGATTCAGTAAAAATCCATCTTTGAAAAAGGTGGAAAAGTGGAAAACCTACTCAGCATTCATGTAAACAGTCCATTTGGAATCATTCATTGGAATAATTACAATTACAAATAGGAAAAATATGCATGAAAACACAGAAATTGCTGCAACAGTCTGAAGCCACTGGTATTACTCTGAACAATACAAAGTTCAAGATGGCTGATTGGTTTGGTTCAATTGAAGCACAGGACTTTGATCTGCTACATCAGTACTGCCAAACATGGGCCCCCGGCAGTTAAGCAAGAAAAAGCCGTATTTCATTAGGCACTTCCTTCTGATTGCATTCTATTACGCTTTCTCCCTTTTGAGTTTGGAGTGGTCAATCATGCTTATCAATGCTCACTGCTGCAACCTCCCCTAGTGATAACAGGGCACACAGGCATGGTGCCCAACTGCCCAGCAGAGGGTGCTCCTGAGCACTATAACACTGTAACACTGTGCTGCCTTGTGGGGTCGCCAGTCACTCTGCATTGACACGGCCCAGATTCAATACAAAATAGTGTGGGGCCTTTAACAAGACGGCACACCCAGCAGCCGTGCCTAAATACTTTTTTTAGGAAAGCTGATATAACATGTTATATAAATTCATCTGTAAGACACGGAAACAGCCAATGAGGAGACGAGTGGGCAGAAGGGTCTGCACTGCCATTGGCTGGAATGGACTCTCCTCAGACGGCAGTGGGAGGTTCCTCACCTTGAGGGCAGAATGGTCCATTCCAGGGAACATGGCGACTCTCTGCGGTTGGCTGGGGAGTGGGCCAGGCTCGGCCTCAGATGGTGAATCATCTCCACAAGAGGGCTCAGCCATGACTTGGGTGGAGAGAGACACAGACTTAAGCCCTGTTTACACTCACAGACAAAACCGATCTCATATACAGTATATATATAATGCAGTCCGTAAGTATTTGGACAGTGCGACAATCCCTGTTCTTTTGTTGGCTCTGTACACAGGGCGGCCTGTAGAGTAGTGGTTAAGGTACATGACTGGGACCCGCAAGGTCGGTGGTTCGATCCCTGGTGTAGCCACTATAAGATCCACACAGCTGTTGGGCCCATGAGCAAGGCCCTTAACCCTGCATTGCTCCAGGGGAGGATTGTCTCCTGCTTAGTCTAATCAACTGTAAGTCGCTTTGGATAAAAGCGTCACCAAGACTCATTCTGGACTCATATGTACTCTGTTAGAGCTGAATTAACACTGGACATTTCACTGTGCACTCATAACATCACTAGAAGAAGATACCACAGATTACACAAACACACAACCCAGATACTTCCACATTCCTTACATCCTATCTGCTTCGTTCAGGCCAGTAACAGGAAGGGCTGGCAGGACAGCACCCTAAAGAATGCCCATTGCCACAGCACCACACTTTGCCTTACCCTTTAGGGTATTTTCACAAAATTAATCAAACTGGAATTTTGTGCAATAGCAGAGAGACTAGAACTCTGAGTATGGAGTCACTACTGATCTTGGATCTCTGCGGTCCATATCCGCGGGCACACCTGTGCAGGAGCTGAACAGAGCTTGGGCACCAGGTGAGTGTCCGGGGGGCAGGGATACCTGTGGAATCGCTGAACATCCAGACATTTGGCTCCTCTGCGGCAGACCTCAAATTCATTGGCAGTCGTTTCCGATTCCGGCCCCGGCCGAGCTGGGCCTTCGAGAGCTGAGCGGCGGAGTCCAGCAGCGATGTGGAGAACTGCCAAACATACACACCATACACACACACACACATACACATACACACACACACACACATACACATACACATACCACACACACATACACATACCGTACACACACACATACACATACCGTACACACACGCACACGCACACACACACACACACATACACATACACATACCACACACACACACATACACATACCGTACACACATGCACACACACACCGTACACACACACACACACACACATACACACACACATACCGTACACACACGCACACACACACACACACACACAAACATACATGCATACAAACATAGTTATAAAAAATGTATTTGTTGTCACATTGCACTTAAGTGTGTACAAAGCATGTTTTGAAACCCAGCAGAGGGTTGGAGTCCATGACTGACCTCAGGAAGGGGTTCTGGCTCAGGTTCTGGCTCAGGTTCTGGCTCAGGTTCTGGCTCAGGTTCTGGCTCAGGTTCCATGTAGGGAGTGGAGTGGTTAGTGTCATCATCCAGGCCACTAGGGGTGCCAGGCTCTTCTGGCAGAGGTTCATCTTGGAAAAAGCTTATGAGGTCATCTAGTCTTGGGCCGACAGGAGTCAGGCTGGGCACAGGGTTCACAGTAAATATTAGAATACAGATCTCATTATTCACTATTCCACCAAACTACAGTGTGTCGATGGGGACGCACTGTGACTGTAACTCTTGGGTTTGACTGGGATTGTACAGTGTACTATATTTCAGCCAGGACCACTCTCGTCTGGTACAATAGCAATTTATTGAGTAGGTTACTCAACAATTATCTTTGGCGAAATGGCTTAGTTCTTGGGGCTACATCTCGACATACTGGTAAGTATGAGTATATCAAACAACAAAGAAAAGGCCAGCAGCAGGCATGACATTTTTACAGCAATCACATGGTAGCAAATTAGACATGAAATACATGTAGATATGTATAAAAACATACACAACTTAAATTCCATGAAATGTACACATAATACGTTCATGTAATACGCTTAGATATTACTAACTATAACTACTGACTTTATCAAACATGTAAAATAAAATAAAATAAAAACATGTATCACAAGCAAAGAGAAAAGAAGCGGTAGAGCTAGGGAGGTGGTGGGTGTTCTACAGCGAACTCAGCAGCGTGGAAGAAAGGCGGGGGAACTGCTGAAAAGAACCTCCTTCAATCAGAGAGCAAATGTGGTTGGTGTTGGTGAATCAGCTGATGGCTGAGAAGTGAGCGGACTACCGTGGCCTGCCTGAACTAATGCTACGCTTAATACATGTACAGTGCGGGTATATACTGTCAGGGACGTTAGAATCATCTTGACCTCCGTCCTCCCCCATACTGCACTTCTGTGTATATGTGTGTGTGTGTGTGTGTGTGTGTGTGTGTGTGTGTGTGTGTATGTGTGTGTGTATGTGATGTGTGCGTGTGTGTGTGTGTGTGTGTGTGCGTGTGTGTGTGTGTGTGTGTGTGTGTGTGTGTGAACTCACCGGCCATCTACCAGTGCTTCTGGGTCTGTCTCCACAAGCAGCTCAGCCACATCCTCCTCCTGAGAGAGTGGAAACAGAAGAGACTTATGGAGAGAAGTGCTTGTGTATTCTGATATTACCAGGACTAAATATTTGAGAAACATAATAGAATAACTGGTTGAATATTCAGAAAACTATAGTTCTATGTACATCCATACATTTCACAGAAGAATCCTCAGCGAACTAACCACAGTTCCAGATTCAGAGCAAACAAATAAAACCCAGCTTTCAGCACCGCCTGTTGGTCAAATACAGTAACAGCATAACTTTGTGCAGTGATGCGGGCACTGTAGAAGGTCCTCTTTGGGTGAGATGTTCTGACCCACTGTGGTCACTAAAGATCTCATGCCACTTATCACAAATAGTAAGGGGTTTCCCCAGTGTGCTGGCACATTTCCCACACTGGCTTAATCATCCCTCAGTTTAACTGGCTCAATAATTTCCTCTCCCCTCTCAAGGCCCTTTTCCACACTGCAGGGACATTTTGCGGAATTCAGGAAGTAAAAGGAAGTAAAAGGAAGTAAAACTTCTCCACAAGGCCGATTTTGGGCTTCAATCACCATGGTACCTCTCTCCCCTTGTCTGAATAAAGTAAAATATATGAAAGGACAGTGGACAGTACGCTTGTAATTATTATTATCAATTGCAGGTCTCACTAGATCCAATAAAAACCTTTCCAAGTGCTCTCAATGACAATATACAGAATCCTGAGAGATGGTAAAGGGTACATTTAACTTGTGACTGACTGTTTAGTATGTTCTGTAGTAACACACATGCATCTTTCAGAAGAACAGGAAATGCGCTGCTCTGCATTGCACTTCATAGCGAATAGTGTGTGATGCTCATCACATTCCATATTATTTTAAGACACTTATAGCCAAAGTGACGCACAAAACAATACATAGCAAGATCATACAACAAACAATCGAACACGTCAGATCAGGTACCATTCATTTAGCATGATTGGTTGGAAGGCCATGAACATAGATACAGTACACAGTGTAGATAGGCCAAGTCTATAACTAACATGCCAAGACATCTACAACTTCAGGAACTACAGTAGAGAGACCAATACAAATTCAAGTCCAAGATTAAGGTATAAAACACCAGGGGGTAAAGATAGACAGGTGAAAAACAACTGGCAATAGATTAGGAGACTGTAACAAACCCTTGTCTACGTGCAGCACATTGCTCAATGTTAAACCACAACCAGTGTTCTCCCCTCTCTGAACCCAGAAGATGTACATAACGACCTCCTGATCCCAGTCCTTTCATTTCTATATAAAACTCTGAAGCATATAATCTGCAATACAGGCTCATTCTGGGGGGAAATAGACCCTTTTTATTCCTGATAAATCACACCCATAATGTACCCTTGCAGGAATGATCATTGGTTTTTGGTAAGGTTACATTATGGGTCTCAAATATCAGAAAGACTTGAGATGTTAAAAGGGCCCATTTCCCCCTGGCATGACCCTACTGAGTAGCCTTTCTGACCCCAACCAAACAAGTTTCAATGTGGTTCTTAAAGCTTTAAGGTGAAAGATCACAAATATGTGATTATAATTTTCTTAACTAAACATTTAATGTCAATGAAATTAGTATCTCCCCGGGCGCTGCACTGTGGCTGCCCACTGCTCCTAATAACTAGGATGGGTCAAATGCAGCGGACACATTACCCCACGGGGTTCAATAAAAGTACATAAAAAAATAAAAGAAAAAAAGGAAAGGAATGAAAAAAAAAAAACATTCCAAAAAAAGCCTACTCTTCATAACAGCTCCATCCATCTGGAGGTTACAGAACATGAATGTAAATCATCCTTCTTGACTCCTGATTGCGTAATGAATTTGGCCATTTCTGGAAGCGTCGTAATGAAGTGTCACTTCACTGGCTTCCAGAAACGGCCCACATTCAATTGAAATCACTAACAGAGGCATGGGAACGGCACTGCCCCAGACTGATCACACCATACACTCCAACCAGACCTCTTGGTTCAGCCTCCTCTCACCAACTGGCTGTTCCAGCTGTCTCCTCCAAATGTGGAGGCTACCTACAAACGCTGACATGGAACAATATCTTGCCAGCTGATTTCCCAGTGATTTCAACATAACATTCGTTGCAGACCCCTCTTGTCTGTGGATATTACCAAGGTTACCAAATATAAATACTATTAATCTACGTACATTTATAGCCAAGTTTAAGAGCCAACACCAGAGGCTGAGAGTTCAGTGCTTTAGTGAGGAGGCTGTCCTCTGGAATCAAAAGAAGAGCCTACATCAAAAACAGACACAGCTCTGCTCTCCTCAACAACAACAACATCTAGATAGTTAGCAGACACACTGCAGAATATGTAACTAATATAATTATTGCAAAGGCTGAACATGGCAGATATCACACAGGGATACTTCTCACAGTAGACATTAGGATAATTGATCCATCCTTAAAAGATCCACAACCACATTATGCTTTCCTAGGTACAAACCATTGTATGCATGGCAGCCAAATATGTGATAGGGATTCCGTAACTTGTTCATGACCAAGCTGCAAAAAGTAAGGTAGCTGAGAAACCAGATAGATTGAATAGTAGGACCTCAACAGTAGGACCTGCAATCCTGCTTTAACAGTGAGTCATAATATTTCTAAATTGCAGTACGGTTATATACATAATGTGATACAGAGTGTAAACCAGTCTACACAGACACCAGACCTGTGTCAATTCCTTTATTTTAGATTCAAATACTTTTGTAAACTTATTGAGCTTGTCATGTCTACTGGAACAGGAAAGCATTTGAATCTCGAAGAATGACGTAATTGACCCAGGTCTGACAGACATACACCGGCTCCTTCCCTCACCTCCATCTCTTTGGGGGCCTCTCTCAGTAGCTCCAGGCTGGGGGGAGATGGGGTCGGGGTCAGAGTTTGGGGAAGAGTCTGGTCGGGCTCCTCTTGGGCACTGACGCCATCATTGACAGAGGCTTGATGGGAGCTTGGTCCACCTCCCGACGCTGACCAATCACGAGGGGTCACCACGGCCTCCTCTCTCTCTGGCACACTCTCCTCCTCTGTCACCCGTGGCTCCTCCTCTCTCTCCTTACATGGCTCCTTCACTTTCTCCTGGTATGGCTCATCCCACAGGGTGGTCCCCCGTGAGGATCTCCCCTGGGTCCCCCATCTCCTGGGCTTCACCGAGAAGTCATCGAAGCGAATTTCCTCATTCTCAAGAACTCTCACAGCCTCCTCTTCTTTACTTTTACTCTCTCTTTCCATCATGTCTCTCCTCCTCTTGTCCTCCAACTCCTTCTCCACCCTTTCTTTTTCTCTCTTCTCTTCCAGCTCTCGCTCCACCCTTTCTTTTTCTCTCATTTCTGCCAACTCCCTCCTCACCCTTTCTTTTTCTCTCTTCTCCTCCAACTCTCTCTCCACCCTTTCTTTTTCTCTAATTTCTGCCAACTCCCTCCTCAACCTTTCTTTTTCTCTCTTCTCCTCCAACATCCTCTCCATCCTTTCTTTTTCTCTCATCTCTTCTAACTCTTTCTCCAGCCTTTCTTTTTCTCTCCTCACCTCCAACTCCCGCTCTACCCTTTCTCTTTCGCTCCTCTCCTCCAACATCCTCTCCATCCTCTCTTTTTCTTTCTTCTCCTCCACCTCCTTCTCCATCCTTTCTCGCTCTCTCTTCTTCTCCAACTCCCGCTCCACCCTTTCTCTCTCTCTCCTCTCCTCCAACATCCTCTCCATCCTCTCTTTTTCTTTCTTCTCCTCCACCTCCTTCTCCATCCTTTCTCTCTCTCTCCTCTCCTCTAACTCCCGCTCCACCCTTTCTCTCTCTCTCCTCTCCTCCAACTCCCTCTCCACCCTTTCTCTTTCTCTCCTCTCCTCCAACATCCTCTCCATCCTTTCTTTTTCTTTCTTCTCCTCCACCTCCTTCTCCATCCTTTCTCTCTCTCTCCTCTCCTCCAACTCCTGCTCCACCCTTTCTCTCTGTCTCCTCTCCTCCAACTCCCTCTCAACCCTTTCTCTCTCTCTCCTCTCCTCCAACATCCTCTCTTTTTCTTTTGTCTCCTCCACCTCCTTCTCTAATCTCTCTTTTTCTCTGATCTCTTCTAATTCCCTTTTTACCCTTTCTTGTTTTCTCTTCTCCTCCATCTCCTTCTCAACCCTTTCATTCTCTCTCCTCTCCTCCAACTCCTGCTCCACCCTTTCTCTCTGTCTCCTCTCCTCCAACTCCCTCTCAACCCTTTCTCTCTCTCTCCTCTCCTCCAACATCCTCTCTTTTTCTTTTGTCTCCTCCACCTCCTTCTCTAATCTCTCTTTTTCTCTGATCTCTTCTAATTCCCTTTTTACCCTTTCTTGTTTTCTCTTCTCCTCCATCTCCTTCTCGACCCTTTCATTCTCTCTCCTCTCCTCCAACTCTCTCTCTACCCTTTCTTTTTCTCTGTTCTCTAATTCCCTCTTCACCCTTTCTTTTTCCATCTCGTCCTCTGTCTCCTTCTCCAACCTCTCTTTTTCTCTCATCTCTTCAAACTCCCTCTTCACCCTTTCTCGTTTCCTCTTCTCCTCCATCTCCGTCTCCACCCTTTCATTCTCTCTCCTCTCCTCCGACTCTCTCTCTACCCTTTCTTTTTCTCTGTTCTCTAATTCCCTCTTCACCCTTTCTTTTTCCATCTCGTCCTCCGTCTCCTTCTCCAACCTCTCTTTTTCTCTCATCTCTTCAAACTCCCTCTTCACCCTTTCTCGTTTCCTCTTCTCCTCCATCTCCTTCTCCACCCTTTCATTCTCTCTCCTCACCTCCATCTCTCTCTCTATTCTTTCCTTTACATTTTTCACCTTTATCTCATTCCCCGTCTTTTCTTTCTCTTTCCCCTCCTCCATCTCTGTCTCCACCCACACCTTTTCCCTCCTCTTTTCAAACTTCCTCTCCAACCTCTCTTCCTCCTCCTTCTTCTTCTCCCTTTCTCTCGCCATCCTTTCTTCTATTTCCCGTTTCACTTGTTCAACCCGCTCCGTCTCCTTCAGGGCAGTGGGTATAAGCGTGTCCTCATTGGTCTGAGCTTTGGTGGGTGTGGCTTTCTCCACAGGAGCACTCTCTGTAGCCGGCGGTATGGGGGCGGAGCCTGGGCTACTCACCCCTCCTTCTCCCTCCCTGGGGGAGGAGCTCCTCACCTCCTCTCCTCTATCCCCTACACTGCCTCTCTCCACCTCAGATTGTACTTCCCGGTCAGGCTCCCCTTCCTCAATGTCCTCCTTTTCCTTCGGCTGTTCATGGACACTTGACACGGAGTCCTTCGGATTGCAGGTGAAAAGAAAAAGAAAAAGACAGTTTTTCTTATCATTATTATTATTCTTTTTTTAACCTTTCTCTCTCAAATAGCCCTTTTCCAGCACAGCAATGGCCTGGGTAAATTTGGGAGGGTACACAAAATCATACTTTTTAAACATTGATACAGCTACAGCTTTTTGGTGATGCTACACCTAATACCACACTGCCTTTGGAGGCTACCAGCCACAGCCAGCACTGGGGCAGCCTGGATTCTACACTAGATCATGTATCCACACACAGTGCCTTAACATGATGAGTCAGTCAAGCAGATCTCTGCTCTAAATGTAAGTTTAAAAACTCTTAATGCAGTTTTGAATATTTTGTGCAAACTTACCTTCCCATGAGCCTCTACAGTCTCCTCTGGATGTCCCCTAGTTTCCTCTTTCTCCAAAGCCCTGGGACTGCTTGGCAAGGCAGGCTCCTTTTCCACTGCAAAACTGGGACCCAAATGAGAGGGGGAAAAAGCTTGTATTCATACACATTACCATGTACACAAACACAGCTCCTGTATACAGCAAGACAGCTCCTGCATGCAAGTGCAGCACCTGTTGGCACAGGTCCCATTTTCCCAGAGCTGCACTTCACACAAAACCCCTCCTGTTTACACAAGTTTAACTACACAATTTTGGTAGAATTGAAACAATTATTTAAATTTCCAGCGAACCTCAATTGATCAAGAAAATGACAAAAACCAGTATACACAGTCCCCTCCCCTCTCATACACACAGAAATACCCCCACATAAAACAGACTTTACAAAGACCTTTGTCAAAGTTCTCAAGGGCCTTAGTCAAGGACAACAGAATGCTGATGTCACTTAATTCACAATGGTTTGGATTCTGCCAATTACCATACGTCACTACAAGCAGAAAGGATACCGGGAAATCATTTTAAAAACAACCAACAGTAAGTCAAGGACCTTCAAGCACTTTAGATAGATAGATAGATAGAAACTTTATTGTCTACAATGTGAAAACATATCTTTGGCTTCACCACAAGCAACAAGGATTACAAACATTTTAGATGTCATTTTCTTTCATTTTTAGATGTTTATTTCTCATCATCACTTTCTAGAAAGCATGGGAACTCCAAGCTATGATACAGATAACTTCTAAAAATTCAGAGGCAGAACTCAAGTGGCGGGTCTTACCATTTCCTGAAGTCTTGGGACAGTGGGCGGGGCTTGAAGGCTGGTTTCAGACTCTGGTTTTGAGTGGGCGGAGTCTCGGCCATCAGAGCTTTGATCCTCTGCTTCACGCCCATGGGCACCACCTCCTCTGCGATTGGCTGCACCGCCGGCTGAGGCTCCGCCTCCGGGGGAGGGGCCCTGGCACTAGCGGAGCCGGAAGAGTCAAACAGCTGACTGATCCGTTTTTTGATACTGCCTCCTCTGATCTCCTCCTCCTTCTCCTTCACCATCTCCTTCTCCTTCTCTTTCTCCATCTCCTCTTTCTCCGTCTCCTTCTCTTTCTCTGTCTCCTTCTTCTTCTCCTTCTCCTCCTTCTCCTTCTTTTTCTGGAATGTTTCCTCCGTAGCCACCAGGCAGCCCTTCTCTTCGGGGGGCGACGCCTCTGCCGCCCCCTTCTCCGCCTTCGCCGACGACACGAACGCCCGGCGGGGGAGCTCCGGTCGGCCTGTGGACTCGAACTTGGAGGTGAGGTCAGCAGAGAGGGGGCGCCTGCCCCAGCTGGGTACAAAATTGGGCCTGGCAGGCTCAGTGGAGGTCAGGCGGGGGGCTGAGCCTACGGGGGCTGTGGTCTCAGGGCCCTGCTTGTCTTGCGTCACCTGGTGGGGTACATCCACAGAGGCCACACCTTCTGCCCCATTCTCCTCCTGCTGTGGTCGGGTGGGGCTTTGGGGCAGGGTGGCTTTGGGGGTGACTACTGGGTCTGCTTCGGGGATTCTGGTGATGTCTGTTTTGGAGGTGATGGACTGGGTGCTGGGTTGTTCAGATTTGGAGGTGTCGGGTGCATTTGGTTTGGGAGTGCTTTCATTAACCTGTTTTAAAGCACTGACCAGATCTGTTTTGGGGGTGCTGGCCTGCTCTGGTTTCGGTTTTACGGGAGGAACTTCTTTAGAATCCTTTTCAAGTTTGGTTGGGGCAGTGATAGCGGTGCCAGCAGGATCTAGTTCACGGGTGCTAGCAGGATCCGGTGTGGGGGTGCTGGCCAGATCTGGTTTTGGGCTGCTAGCAGAATCCAGCTCAGGGGTTACAGAAGGTTCCGGTTTGGGGGTGCTAACAGGAACTGGACTGGCAGGGCCGGGAGAATCTGTTTTTGGGGTACCGGGTGGGTCAGTTCCAGGCGCGGGTGGCAGCTTGGGGGCAGAGGGGGACGGCTGCGTGGTTTGGAGGGCGGGCCTAGCGGTGCGCTTGGGGGCGGAAATGGAGCGGATGGAGGCGTTTCTCTGGACGATGAAGGGTTTGGCAGTGAGACGAGGTTTGGGCGGGGGAGCGGGTTTGGAGGGGTCGCAGGCCAGGATGAGGGGACCCTCGGTGGCCTGGGGGGGTTCCACGAGGACGCGGTTGCTGGAGTCGGCCAGGGGGCCGAGGTGCACACGCCCCCCCGAAACACCGCCAACACCAACCTCCCCCATCTTCACCTGGGCAGACATCTCCCTATCCTCACGGACACCCTGCAGGAGAGAGGGAGGAGGAAAGAGAGGAGGGAATAGTTAGTCAGAGGGAGAAGTGAAAGTTGAATAGTAAAGTGTGTCGTTTTTGGGTGCGTAAAACAAAGGCTTCAGTCAGTGAGTATCAGGTTTAGTCATTGAGACACAGGGAAGTACAGTATTGGCTAACTGTCACTTGATCATCCAAACCATCAGTTTAACTTTCTGGAATTCCACATGAAACTGGACCCAGAGGAAATGTACGTGGACACGATAAGAACATCGACGTGATTCGACTCCAGGACCTTCTTACTGTGAAGTGCTATCTACTGAACCAGTGTGCTGCCAGTTAGTACTAAATCTGTGCAACTTTACCAAAGCAAGCACATACCTTTACTGATTTCCTCACCCCAAACTAAAAGCACATCCAGACCACATCACCCCAAACTAAAAGCACATCCTGACTACACACACGCGCGCACACACACACACACACACACACACACACACACTGCAGTTGAGAAGCTGTGTGATGTAATCGCACCTGTAGGTGAGTCAAAGCAAAAACACAGCGGTCTCCTGGGAAAGGTGATTCCTGACAGAGTCAACGCTGTTTGGGTTTGGCACATTTCTGCCACCAAAGTGCCTCGAAAACATGACTCACTCCAGACTGCCCATGGGACACAGGAAGTGAGGTCTGGGGTAAACATCGCAATCGCTGATGAACACGGCTCAGGGAACAAAAACCAAAACATTTTCATGGAACAAGAACAAAAATGAAATCACACTCAATTTTTCAGGAGAGAAAACAGTACTATACTGTAGATTAAGCAGGGTTAATAACATTATATTGTGTTCCAGATTTCTTTGTTCCTCCAGGCAAACCCCAGGCTCCAGTCTGTGCCCTTGGGCACTGTAACTGGAAACTTCACTAGGGAGAATCGCTTTAGAAACTATAAGATATGCCTTTCCGCAGCCAAAGCCTCTCCCCTATCTTGCCAATCGGGCCCAGGAAGTATCTCCACCAAAGTAATTTTCCCATTATTCACAATTTACTATTTTTCTAATTGTGTTAAATATGAGAGATGAGAGTAAAAAGTTATTTTCAGTAGAGTAGAGCTACTTTTTGTGTGTGTTTACATCAAGGAATTAACGTCACTGTTACCACTGCCAGTAGATGCTACTCTGTCAAACTTAAACTTAAATAATACAAAAACAATAGTCGGCAAAGTTTTTGTAGCCTACATGAATATAGTTAAGCCAACTTTATTCCGTATATACTGTAACAGAGCATTACAAAAAGGAAATAACGTAGGGGTATCAAATTCGGTATCGCTAAAGGGAATCTAGAAATATGCGTAGTTCCTTCATGTTCCTTCCAGAAAAGGGAAATAAAAACATACAAAATCCGAAATTATATGAAATTGAAATAGTTCACTAAATGACTAGCAACAATAAGGTTGATAGAGAGGGCCTCAGCTTCAGGCCCGCTGTGTCCACAGAAAGCACTAATAATAATAATAATAATAATAATAATAATAATAATAATAATAATAATTATAATAATTATAAGTAGTAATTATAAGTTAATTTTGGGCTTGTTTACTGTTGCTACAATCTAAACTTCTTTGTTTAGATGCCACTGAACGCTGGAATACAAACATTATCCGTCCATATGGCCTTTTAGTTTACCCACTAGTTTAATACATTGTTGTTTAATTTTAATAAATAAAATTGAATTGATACCTTTTCTTGCAAAATTGAAACATCATTCATTCCTTATCCCTGCTCACATTTGGACAAATCGGACACACATCTCGACTGCTTGTGTTATGATGATCACTGAGTCGTGAACACAGGAGGAATTGGAAGTTGGAAGGAAATATTGACTGTGGTGAGAAATTTGCAGGGCACAAATAAAGCCTTCTACGAAGGATCTGTGCTCCAATCCACACAGAACTGTTGCTTAGCAATGGCAAGTGTTCACATCAAAACATTCACCTGGTTGCCCTCCGAAGGTTTTCTAGTGCGAACAGGAGTGTCTATGGGTGTGGTACTTTTCAATGGGCATCCAAAGGGAAACAAGCCAGAACAACCGAGAACAAGCTCGAACCCATTTTGGCTCGGATGATTCCTTCTGATTTTTTGCCACATTCCTGACTGCATTCAGATGCTGCGCACTCTGGAGATGTTCGTAATACCATTTTCACCATCCTGCACCATTCCTGAGCCCCACCCGATTCGCTCCTCCAAGCCACAGGCAACGCGGTCGAAAAACACGTTTTTCATGTCGGTAACTTTCCACGGCACTTCAATGCTGGAGCACTCACCGGGCAGACTGCACATGCTCATAAGCGACCACGTCCCTTCCTGGCAACGCCAAATATGACTGCTGGGTTCTGCACAGCACACATACTACGCTGGGGAGGGCAGGGTCACAGCTGCAGTCATTATGCAGGGTGGGCGGGGTGAGAGCTGCTGTCATGGAAACAGCTAGATACAGCCCTGTGCATGATGTTATTATTGCGCAATGGGTTGCTAACCATTTAGCCATCCACAATAATTTATTTATTTAATCCATTTTTTTTTTTTTATTATAAAAATTTGATTAAAGCATTTTTTTCATGTACAAACAAACATTCAAAAGTCTAATTATTTTAAAGGAATTTGGAAGATACCGTTCATTTCTCCCATAGACCCTCTATATTTTGGATGCAGGGCGGGATCAGGGTTGCTGTCATTACGCAAGGCTGGGCGGGGTTAGAGCTGCTATCAATATGCATTACTATACCTTACATTGTATTTGGCAAGACACTTTTATCCAAGGCGACGTACAATAAGTTCACACTAAAGGTCGTGGGAACAACTGCAGAACACAGGTCAGATAAGGTACAATTCTCAAAGTATCAGTTACCCACAGCCATAAACATCAAGTCTAGGTCACACTCTACACGTAGGCTAAATCAGTAAAGTCATGCACATTTTCCACACTGAATGGTTTCAGGTCTTTAGACAAAATGTAATATTAGACAAAGGGAACCTGAGTAAACACAAAACACATTTTCAAACATCTGGCAGATGCTCTTACCCAGAGCGTCGCAGTGCAAAGTGCAAAGTGCATACACATAAGCAGGGACCAGTGTGTGGATGGATCATAGAGGGAAGTACCGATTAAAGTGGCAAAAATACAACAAAGATAAGGACTTGGGCCTCGTAGATTAATCTGACAATGGATTATATCTATAAAACTGTTCTTATAGAACACAATGCGAAGGTTACCCCTGTGAAAAAGTAATCGCCCCCCTTAAATTCAATAACTGGTTTCACCAGCTTTAGCAGCAATAATTGCAACCATATACTTCCTATAATTTGAGATTAATTAGATGTGGATTAGCCTTTGTGTTTTGGATTGTTGTCTTGTTACACAACCCAAATTCTCCTAAAGAATGTCCTGGTTCAGAGCAGAATTCACAGTTCCTGCAGTAATGAGAATTTGTCCAGGACCCGAGGCAGCAAAGCATCCACATAGCATCACACTAACATCACCGCACTATGATGTTCTTACTGTGAAATGCTGTATTTGCTTTATGCCAGAGTTAATGGGACCCATATTGTTCAAAAAGACTTTTGACTCATCTGTCCATATAACATTTTCCCAAAAGGCTTGCGGATCATCCAGGAGCAATTTTGCAATTGTGAGCTTTGCTGTTTCTCTTGGTTAGCAGTGGTTTCCACCTTGTTACTCTCTCAATAATCTTTTCCCAGTCTCTTTCTTATTTTAGAGCCATTAACTCTGATATAGCTGAAGCTAGACAGGCCTGCAGGTCTTTGGGTGTTCTTCTGAGATTGAGTGTGACTTCCTGGATTAGTTGTCACTGTGCCCCTGGAGGAATTTTGTCAGGCCAGCCACTCCTGGGAATATTCAGCAGTGTTCCAATTGTTCTCCATATGGAGATAATGGCTCTCACTGTAAATGGTAAATGGTTGGCATACATATAGCGCCTTTATCCAAAGCGCTGTACAATTGATGCTTCTCATTCACCCATTCATACACACACTCACACATCAACGGCGATTGGCTGCCATGCAAGGCACCAACCAGCTAGTCAGGAGCATTTGGGGGTTAGGTGTCTTGCTCAGGGACACTTCGGCACAGCCCGGGTGGGGGATCAAACCGGCAACCCTCCGACTGTCAGACGACTGCTCTTACTGCCTGAGCCATGTCGCCCCCACTGTGGTTCAGTGGAGTCCCAGAGCCTTAGAAATGGCTTTGT
Source organism: Conger conger (assembly GCF_963514075.1). Lineage (NCBI taxonomy): Eukaryota > Metazoa > Chordata > Actinopteri > Anguilliformes > Congridae > Conger > Conger conger. Next base: position 27,327,904 of record NC_083771.1, read on the forward strand.
AACCATTTCCTTAATTGTATATTTCAACAATTTTCCTTTCCTCATCTCATCTAGATTATCCTTTGTCGGCATACTAAACCTATGAATTTGTCTGAATTAAGCATGTCCACAAAGAAAAGTGGGGTGAAATCCTCCACAGCAATGTGAAAGACAAAAATGAAATTACAGGAAGTATTCGATTGCATTTATTGCTGCTAAAGGATGTGCAACCAGTTTTTAAGATTAAGGGGGCAATTACATTTTTACAGGGGTGGTTTCAGTGTTTGATGGATTTGAGTTGAAATATTTTTTTTCATGAATGCGCTCTCATGCCTGTTTCTGTGAATACAGCACTCAGGCATCACACTACCCACATCGTTCACACTTATTTCTTTCTGTCGCTTCCCTGCCCATTTTCTCTTTCACTATCACTCTGGTTCTTTATGTGTGTGAGCGTGTGCGCACACAGGGACTGTATACACAGACACGCACACCCAAGAGTACATGCACACGCAAGCAGAGGAGCTGGTTGGATTGGCTTTGTTTTGATGGGCCTCACTGGTTAGGCCAGTTTAAGTTGAACGAAAGAGAGAACGAAAGAGAGAGAGAGAGAGACCTAAATTCCTCTCTCCACCGATACTACAGGGCGGTAGGTGAACAGTGAAACTACTGTCAATCATGTTACTGTGATCTCCAGAACAATTGCAGACAGCAGACCCATGTTACTAGAACATCCCAGAACTGAATAATTACCGACAACTATGCTACTACAACCTCCAAAAACAAAAGATTACTTAAAACAGGCACATGCCACTGTAACAAACAGAGCCTAATAATTCCCTGCAGCAGACCCATGTTACTATAGCTTCCAGACCTGAATAATTACCTACAGCAGATCTGGGTCAAATAGATATTTAACATACTTGCCCACTAGATGCTGGGCGGGTTCTCAGAAGAAATACATTTTGAATGTTAGTGGAAACAGTCGTTAAAATTGAACAAACTCAGGAACACTGTGTGTCTTGCTAGTTTCACTTATTTTTTCAGTCAACAGACCTTGGTTAGAGCACCAGTATACAAATATTGACATCTTAGTACCGTCAGTACCACTATCTGTATTTTCAGATACTGCATGCGCCTACATACACATACAGTATATGCTCATGCACACAGATACACCCCGCACGCACACAGAGACAGAGACAGAGACACACACACACACACTCACACACACACACACACACACACACACACACACACACAGGGTTGTTCATTCAGACCCACCCAGGTCCTGTCCACTGTGCTACCCTGCTGCAGGTAGATATCACACATGCTGGATTTCTAAAAACAGCCGCAAACATGCCCTGTACCACCCCACAGAAGCAGGGCTTGGGATTAATCATTAGCAGAGGGCCGTGGATGCGCCCCATGAAGACAGGGCCTAGTTACTGCTTTCACAGTACACCACAGTTTAAAAAGGCCACACTACTGAAACCACTGACTGTTCCCTTCATACTGTTCCCACGGTATCACGTTTGTATTTGATGATTATGATGATGATAATGATGATTAATATTATTATTATGACTACTAGAACAGGGAATCCCAATTCCCATTGGGCTCATTATGCCCCTTTCCCACTGTAGAGCTGAACCAGGCTGGCTCATTATACCCCTTTCCCACTGTAGAGCTGAACCAAGCTGGCTCATTATGCCCCTTTCCCACTGTAGAGCTGAACCAGGCTGGTTCATTATGCCCCTTTCCCACTGTAGAGCTGAACCAGGCTGGCTCATTATGCCCCTTTCCCACTGTAGAGCTGAACCAGGCTGGCTCATTATGCCCCTTTCCCACTGTAGAGCGGAACCAGGCTGGCTCATTATACCCCTTTCCCACTGTAGAGCTGAACCAGGCTGGCTCATTATGCCCCTTTCCCACTGTAGAGCTGAACCAGGCTGGCTCATTATACCCCTTTCCCACTGTAGAGCTGAACCAGGCTGGCTCATTATACCCCTTTCCCACTGTAGAGCTGAACCAAGCTGGCTCATTATGCCCCTTTCCCACTGTAGAGCTGAACCAGGCTGGTTCATTATGCCCCTTTCCCACTGTAGAGCTGAACCAGGCTGGCTCATTATGCCCCTTTCCCACTGTAGAGCTGAACCAGGCTGGCTCATTATGCCCCTTTCCCACTGTAGAGCGGAACCAGGCTGGCTCATTATACCCCTTTCCCACTGTAGAGCTGAACCAGGCTGGCTCATTATGCCCCTTTCCCACTGTAGAGCTGAACCAGGCTGGCTCATTATACCCCTTTCCCACTGTAGAGCTGAACCAGGCTGGCTCATTATACCCCTTTCCCACTGTAGAGCTGAACCAAGCTGGCTCATTATGCCCCTTTCCCACTGTAGAGCTGAACCAGGCTGGTTCATTATGCCCCTTTCCCACTGTAGAGCTGAACCAGGCTGGCTCATTATGCCCCTTTCCCACTGTAGAGCTGAACCAGGCTGGCTCATTATGCCCCTTTCCCACTGTAGAGCGGAACCAGGCTGGCTCATTATACCCCTTTCCCACTGTAGAGCTGAACCAGGCTGGCTCATTATGCCCCTTTCCCACTGTAGAGCTGAACCAGGCTGGCTCATTATACCCCTTTCCCACTGTAGAGCTGAACCAGGCTGGCTCATTATACCCCTTTCCCACTGTAGAGCTGAACCAAGCTGGCTCATTATGCCCCTTTCCCACTGTAGAGCTGAACCAGGCTGGTTCATTATGCCCCTTTCCCACTGTAGAGCTGAACCAGGCTGGCTCATTATGCCCCTTTCCCACTGTAGAGCTGAACCAGGCTGGCTCATTATGCCCCTTTCCCACTGTAGAGCGGAACCAGGCTGGCTCATTATACCCCTTTCCCACTGTAGAGCTGAACCAGGCTGGCTCATTATACCCCTTTCCCACTGTAGAGCTGAACCAGGCTGGCTCATTATACCCCTTTCCCACTGTAGAGCTGAACCAGGCTGGCTCATTATACCCCTTTCCCACTGTAGAGCTGAACCAGGCTGGCTCATTATACCCCTTTCCCACTGTAGAGCTGAACCAGGCCTGCTCATACCCCCTACTTCTATGTTGAACCAGGGAGAAGGGAGTCAAAGGGACACCACAGCCTGCATTTGCAGTCATCATGGTTACAAGCCAAGTGAATGGACCTGCATGGTGACTGATGTTGCATCAGTTGTCTCTAGTCGTCGGACAGAAGGAAATGGCACTGTGGCATTTTTCCAGCATTCCCCAGATCAAAGTTATCACATAAACCATCAAAACACACAGTGCAAATCTCCAGATCATAGTGTTTTTTCGCCTGAAACATTTATCAAATGTTTATTCTAACAGTACGTCAATAGCGGTCTGTGACAAAGATAACCGCCGATAGCCACGCAAGCCTTAGATTGAGGCCTGCACAGAAAACGCCACTAGCTGAATACTACTCTCAGCGCTAGCCCTAGCAGCATTCAACATTATGAATAATATACAGTATATATTTGAATAATTAGGGGGCCCTGGGCAGTTGCGAGGCCCTGAGCAGCCACTTATGTCACTTATTGGGTCCGATTTTTAAAACCTCAACGCAGAAATCAACTGCACATCCCCCCTGTTTCACTTCAGTTTGGAATGAATAATCGTATGTCAACGCTCACTACGGGACCTGGGCAATCGATGTGGGAGACTACGGCCATGCAGGTGCTATCCTCACCTGCCAGTCGAATGACTGAGTGCTGAAGAGCAATGAGAACGAACCCGATCTACATTGGCAATGCTGCTGTCAACTATTTATTGACACTGGCACAGTCGGGATTCAATCCCAGGACGTGGGGCCCATCCGTGCACTAGGATGAGAATGGTGCCTTATCTGGATGAGCTACCCAGGAACTCTCTTTGTTTGTCTTTTAAAAAGCTCTATGAATGTACATAGCGTATGAATTTTGATCATAGCAGAGTGTGGGTGTGGGTGTGTGTGTGTACAGGTGTGTTCAGGATGTGTATGTGTAATGAATATAGTAGCCACCTGCATGTCGTTGCTGTTCTACCTATGCGCTATTTGGAAAGACGTGGCTTCTGAAAGAAATGCTGAAACAGAAACACAGTTCTTATCATAATTGTATCACCGTTTACTTTGTCAAGGCTGGAAAGAAAATCCTCTATCCTTCAGAACCGTTCAGCTTCGGTTCACTGCAAACTGAATAATTCCAGTCTCGCTTTAACACATTCCAACACTTTATTTATTTCTTTGGGCAGAAATTAAGTTCATAATAACTCTAATTTGTCATTTAGCTGATGCTTTTATCCAGAGCGATTTATAGTAGATTAGACTAAGCAGTAGACAATCCTCCTTGGAGCAATGCTGTGCGGATCTTATCGGGGCTACACCGGGGCTTGAACCACCAACCTTCTGGGTCCCAGCCATGTACCTTAACCACTAGGCTACAGAATGCCCACTGTCAAAACTGGGAGTTCCTCCAAAGCTCTGCCACTATTGGATCTCACACACATTCTGAGTTCTCTCCCATGCAGTCTCTTTAAATGTTCATCAAGTGTACACTCAGTGACCACTTTATTAGGTAGACCTGTACACCAGCTGCAAATATTTAATCAGCTAATCATGTGGCAGCAACTAAATGCATACAAGCATGTAGATGTGGTCAAGAGGTTCAGCCTTTTTGTCAGAATGGGGAAGAAATATGATCTAAGTGACTTTGACCGTGGAATGATTGTTGATTGTGGATTTGAGTATATCAGAAACTGCTGATCTCCTGTGATTTTCACGCACACTAGTCTCAAGGGTTTGCAGAGAATGGTGCGCAAAAACCCCCCAGAAATGCATTGTTAACGAGAGAGGTCAGTGGAGATGGGCCAGACTGGTCGACGCTGACAGGAAGGTGACAGTAACACAAATAACCACACATTACAACAGTGGTCTGCAGAAGAACCGCCGACCTTGCGGGTCCCAGTGATAAAGTAGTCACTGAGTGTGTGTATATATATATCAGGGTCAGACATCTCCATGTCTGAAAGCCCCATTCTGAAGCAGAGTCTCTGTTCACTCACCCCGCTCGTTCCCAGGCTCGGTCATGAGTCACACACCGCCGCTCATGTGACAGACACACGCACACGCACACACACGCATGCACACACGCACACATACATACACACTAACATGCACACACACATACATATACACACACACAAACACACAAACATGTACACACACATACACACGCGCAAACACACACACACACACACACACACACAAACACATGTACACACACACACACGGACACGCACACACATGCACACACACACACACACGTACACACACACACAAACATGTACACACACATACACACGCGCAAACACACACACACACACACACACAAACACATGTACACACACACACACGGACACGCACACACATGCACACACACACACGTACACACACACACATACATACACACTAACATGCACACACACACATACATATACACACACACAAACACACAAACATGTACACACACATACACACGCGCAAACACACACACACACACACACGCGCACACACATGTACACACACACACACATATACATACACACTAACATGCACACACACACAAACGCACACACACACATGTACACACACACACACACACATACATACATACACACTAACATGCACACACACACACACACATACACATACATACACACACACACACACACACAAACACGCGCACACACGCGCACACAGGAGCGGCTTCCTTTCCTCACAGCGCAGTGCACCCCGCTCATCCCGCTCGCCGACAAGCAGCGCAACCGGTCAGACTGCACACACACACACACACACACACACACCAGCCAGGCAAGGAGCCACACGGTGGAGGGACACGCCCCCTCCCTCTGAACACTGAGCGTGCGTCTGACAGCCCCCTGTTTTGTGCGCCACACTAGCACGGGGGGGTCGGGTGTCGATGCGGACTGGGCCACGGGTTCCAATCCAGTGTGAATGATGCGGTAATCCGTATGACATGAACGTGCTTTACACTGTGCCAGAGTAAGTCTGTGTTACCGTTTGTTTGTGGGTAAGTCTGTGTTCTGTGTTACTGTTTGTTTATGAACGGCCCTTTGTATATCACTGTTACACTGTCTCACCCTTGTGCCTTGTCAGCACTCTGTTTCCCTGCCCAAGGATGGCAGACTTTCAAATATGTGCTGCAACACATGAAATAAAGCATGTTAAACATGGGGGGTGGGGGTGGGGATGGGGGGGGGTCTGCAGTGTTTGACAGGCTGCAACAATGTGACCCTGATCCCGCTACAGCTGTACAATGCCAGTGCGCGGCAGTGTCAGTGCTGAGTTGTGTCAGTGCTGAGTTGTCTCAGTGCGGGGCTGTGTCAGTGCTGAGTTGTGTCAGTGCGGGGCTGTGTCAGTGCTGAGTTGTGTCAGTGCTGAGTTGTGTCAGTGCTGAGTTGTGTCAGTGCTGAGTTGTGTCAGTGCGGGGTTGTGTCAGTGCGGGGCTGGGTTGCATCAGTGCTGGGTTGCATTAGTGCGCGTTGCATTAGTGCGGGATTGCGTCAGTGCTGGGTTGCGTCAGAGCTGGGCTGTGTCAGTGCTGGGTTGTAAATGGTAAATGGTTGGCATTTATATAGCGCCTTTATCCAAAGCGCTGTACAATTGATGCTTCTCATTCACCCATTCATACACACACTCTCACGCCCACGGCGATTGACTGCCATGCAAGGCATTAACCAGCTCGTCAGGAGCATTTGGGGGTTAGGTGTCTTGCTCAGGGACACTTCGACACAGCCTGGGCGGGGGATCGAACCGGCAACCCTCCGACTGCCAGACGACTGCTCGTACTGCCTGAGCCATGTCGCCCTTTGTTGTGTCAGTGCTGGGTTGCGTCAGTGCTGGCCTGGGTCGGGGCTGTGTCAGTGCTGGGCTGTGTCAGTGTTGGGCTGCATCAGTGCTGGGTTGTGTCAGAGCTGGGCTGGGTTGAGTCAGAGCTGGGTCAGAGCAGGGCTGTGTCAGTGCTGGGCTGTGTCAGTGTAGGGCTGTGTCAGTACGGGGCTGTGTCAGTGCGGGGCTGGGTCGGGGCTGTGTCAGTGCTGGGCTGTGTCTGTAAGGGGTCGTGTCAGTGCTGGGCTGTGTCAGTGATGGGCTGGGTCAGTGTTGGGCTGCATCAGTGCTGGGCTGCGTGGGGGCTGTGTCAGTGCTGGGCTGGGTCGGGGCTGTGTCAGTGCTGGGCTGTGTCAGTACGGGGCTGTGTCAGTGCCAGTGCTGGGCTGGGTCAGGGCTGTGTCAGTGCGGAGCTGTGTCTGTACGGGGCTGTGTCAGTTCTGGGCTGTGTCAGTGCTGGGCTGGGTCTGTATGGGACTGTGTCAGTGCTGAGCTGTGTCAGTGCGGAGCTGGGTCTGTACAGGGCTGTGTCAGTGCTGGGCTCTGTCAGTACGGAGCTATGTCAGTACGGGGCTGTGTCTGTGCGGGGCTGTGTCTGTGCAGGGCTGTCAGTGCCGGGCTGGGTCAGTGTTGGGTGGTGTCAGTGCTGGGCTGTGTCAGTACTGATCTACAGGGCTGCCTTGGCAGGGCAGTCTTGGCAGCCCAGGCACCCATATTTTACAGCGCCCTATCCTCAAAAATCTAGGAAAGAAATGCTTCTTAAAAGAGTCATTTAACTGGCTACAAACTTGATGCCTCTCCACAGGGGCTTTACAAACATCATGCCTGTACAGGGCTGCATCATTCCAGTTCATGGATGACCCCCCCCCCCCCCCTTTCTTAAGACAACTCAGTTACTCATGATTTAAAACAGCCTCCCCCTCAGACAAGTCCACCCTAAATTTTGGATGTTTTGCAGACAGTGGATCATCAGTCTTGGCAGTCAAACTGGATTTTTTTTCTCTCTATAATAACACAATAACAGGAAACAAACTTTAAATCACACTCTCCCCATTCAAACTGATTCAAACTGTGACTAGAGAGCAGGGAAAGTGCACTGGGCTGTTACTATAATCTTTTATGTTATCCATCTATGACTGATTCAGACAAATAAACATCAGTACAACCTTCAACACAGGACCAAATAGGGCACGGAGGCACCTATGAAAATGGCACACTTACTGGCATAATTATGTCTATATGTCATACCCACACACACACACACACACACACACACACACACACAGGGACTTTGACTTTCCTCAGATAACTCTGTGACAAAGCAGTTCCACACCCTTGTCACCACAAGCCACAGCCTTTTATTTAAGGCCAAAGATCTTTTTAGTCTCGCACGGGTCCTGCTCAAACACGTTCATGTCGAAATAGGCACGGTGCTGCCTGCTAAACTCAGCAGCGATAACAAGCCCAATAAACGAGTCTGCTTGCCAACTCTTAAAAATACTCTGCAGTGCACGATACCTGTTTATTTCGCATTGCCATTCGCAACAGCGCAATTATTACGCAGACGTAAATTAGAAATACGTAAAGCGGAAATGAATGTCATTTGTGTTAAATTAGTATTAGCGAAATGGTTATTTGGGTAGATTAAGTTAGCTAGCGAGTTACACAAGAGGTTTCGATATAGTCAACTTCAACAGACCACGCTACTGAAAAGCAAAAGTAAACAACACACAGCTAAGTTCTATTGTCATTGGTTAAGACAACATTTGTTAAAGACAGACCCCCATTCCCCACATATCAATACATTGTGTGAATATCTAAGGCTCGTTATTAGCTTGGATACCTTGTAGTCCCGAGCAGGTTTTCTTCCGTTGATAAGAGAAAGCTGTTGCCGTTTTTTCTCAACTTTTTGTTTCCGAACTGTATGAAGTATTGCACTCCTGCTTTAAAGACACATACCCCGACCAGGGTACTACTTGCCCACGCTCACCTGCACTGTGGCGTGAAACGCGAGTAGTCGTACAAGACGATTGCAACTCTACAAACTTGGCTCAAGCAGGACCACCCCACGAGTCTGTCAGAGAGAGGTCCCACCCACAGCCAACAGTGTGACAGTCGTATCATTAGCTACTTCCTACCCATCATTTTCAACTTCTTTGAGAGCTGATCGGGCGCTAAGGGGTGGAGTGGTCTCGTTACTTCCTGAAAGGCACCTTATTCCAATGCGGCGATGTTGCCTACTGGCGTTCCGTTCGAAGGGAGTGTTTGTTTTAAAAGTTAATGTTTTACTCTGACCGGAGTCTGATAAGGCTTGTATGGCCCTACTGATTTGTCATCGTAGCCCTGAGCACTGTTTGATTACAGCTTAATTTTCTTACTTGCTGTAGGCAACCCAACTGTAGTGGACTTAATGTAGTATTTTGTATCTTGATATCATATATGCATTCACTAGTCACTGACTCGGATATTTGGTTTGTTTTAATTTGTTTTATCTTGTCCTCTTGAGTCCCGACTGGATGCACGTACGTTGATCTCTGGACTATAGGTGTAGGCTACCTGTTCTGCTACGCGGGTTTCGCCAGTTACAGTATATGAAGAAACGTACAATTGTTTCCGAGTCGTTCTACCAGATCTTACCAGCTTCAGAAATATGACGTTATTTCTGAAGACCGACAAATATGTGCGTGCGCCGGTTCCCCCAGTTTGCAGTCAGAAAATTAACTAATTGCAGGCTACTTTTCACGAGTCATCAGTCCTGACCTGCAGATGGCTTTGCCTGACAAGCCGCAAAAATACGAGGTTTGAAATTGGAAATGGCTGAAGACAGATATTAGATTTGCGTTAAAAAGTAGAATAACGCTATAGTGCCATATTTTAATGCGTTTGTAGATTATTTAATTAAGGTAAAGAAGTAATATTTCTGATTTCTGATTAGAGTAATCGTAGAATAGTAAACTATTCGACAGGAATATGCTTCAATAAAACGTATACTCAGAGATACATGCACAGTGGATACATTTTTGTTCTTTAAGGACCACATTTACCAAGTGGTCCCTGAAGGGCACAATGTATGTTTTATTCATTAAAGATCCCCTCCAGACATGATTTAGGAGATATAAAAATACTTTTTAAATAATTGTTCTAATGTTTCTTCCACAAAAAAAAGTTACATTCATATTTCAGTTCATATTTCTTTAAATTACATCTACTCCTTGTCCCTCATTGAAAAATCCAGAATGCTATGCATATGCTAATATTTTTCATTTCAAAAATGTAACTGTTGGATGCAGTATGTCTCCTACTTCACTGAAAAGCCCATTCTCAGCATATGTAATCTGGCAGCTTCAAGTTTCCACATCGCACTTGATGAATGTGAAAACAGCCTTCTAGTGTCAAACTCTGCACATACTGTACATCATCAAACATTTCAACTTGTATGACGCACTCATTACATTTTTTTACATTAATGGCATTTGGCAGACGCTCTTATCCGGAGCGTACAGGACTTAGACTAAGCAGGAGACAATCCTCCCCTGGAGCAATGAAGGGTTAAGGGCCTTGCTCAGGGGCCCAACGGCTGTGCAGATCTTATTGTGGCTACACCGGGGATCGAACCACTGACCTTGCGGGTCCCAGTCATTCACCTTAACCACTACGCTACAGGCCGCCCACTCCTGCTTTAAAGAGACATCCCCCTATTAGGCTACTACTTGCACTGTACAGTGCACAGCGGGACCAAGTGTACCCTGAATGGCACAATAGAGTATTTTTTCATACCACCTTTGTAGCTTTTTTTCTAAGAGCCTGTGCGATTCCCAGGCTAGTATGAAGCACCTGGCATGCTACCTCATCCTATACTTGGCTGCTGCAAGGAAATTTGACAGGGTAGCAGAATGTGACACTGTACTGGATTAACAGGTTCTGTTAGAATTCTGCTAACAATCACTTGAGAGTTCAGTCAGGGAGAGATCAGAGAAAGCTACCGGGGGGGGGGGGTAGCTAGTAAAACCTGGAACACTTCCAAAGCTGGAACATGGACTGAAGTAAAAACAGCTGTTCCAGGTTTTACTCCAGCCTACTCGGTAATCCTACTTGGTCATATACCCCCCTCCCCCACATAACAATGTAGATGACACCATGTGAAACAGAGAAAACAGAAGGAAAACTGAGGCTCTAAGTGTAATCATAAACTCCATAATATGAGCTTCAATTAGTTCTCAGCGATAGACTAGTCTGAACCAATACAAAACTCTCTCCACAGCAAACAGTCTCCTCCCATTTTTGGTTCTATGAAACTTCAGAAACTCCCATTGTTGCAACTAGGCTTTAGATAGGCTAGCATCTGAGATGGAAATGTAAAAATACATATCAATGTCTGAAACAGGAGAGCTAGACATACAATGAAGAAGAAGCTATATAAGAGGATCGGATCAATCCTCTTCTGCAGTAAACATTAGCACTGTGAAAAAGGTTCATTTCGTACTTGAGGTCTCCCAAAATCTTTCCTGGATTAATTTTAGATTGAACTGTCCCTGTTAACGTTCAACCAATCATAGTGTACCTTTCGCATTCTTCACATCCGAAGTTCTGTTAATGGAAGAGTGGAATTGAGTGGAGAAGACATACACACAGCATCCTCTTGTTTTACCGTGGGGATTCTTTCTTAATTGTTGTTAGTGCGTGCATCTAATTGTAAGTATATTGTTATGTATGCTATACATGCATAAACGGAGATATGCCTATGTTATAAATTTAATTATGTTGTGGCTACACAGTGGAGCACTGCGGCTCGTAGTCCTAGTCATGTACCTTAACCACTACACTACAGGCCACCCCACCTTAGACCCTTCTCTGCCGTCTGTTCTTTTCCATTTCCGGGAACATTCCATCTCGGTAAGTAGTGACATCTGTGGCATGTTCCACGACCACTGCCTACACTACTAGAGCCAAAGTGTTGATGCAGCGTTTGTGGGAAAAGAAGAGGGAATGGGATGATCCACAACTTCCAAGAGATCTAGTTAGCTTATGGTCCGCATGGGAGAGCGAACTTGATGATGTCTTTCCCCAGGTGTTACTCCAGCCAGGAACTGGATCACCCAAGTAGAGTAAGAGACAATAATATTTTATGCCTCAAAGGAAGCCTACAGTCAAGTGGCTTATTTAAGAACTGACAAAGTGCCAAAGTGACTAGTAAGTGACAGAGTTACACGCCACTGCCAAATTCTACCTGCATTTGGTGGGTCGCAGGTGCTAATGTCATGTGCTGGTTGTCATAGAGAAGTGACGAGACATATTTATGCATGATTTATGAGTGAGACAGAAGCGTATCTATGCATGACTTATATAACTTTAATAACTGCATTCCTTATTGCAGAGAGTACAGGTTGGTGTCTGGTTGGGGCAGGAAACCTGACGTGTTTGGTCCAGGTTTGAATGCAGGTATCAGTGTTTATGATGGGGCACGGCAGGTGGCTGGCGGGACCCTTAAGTGGCCGGTTACTGGCAGAAGCGGCTGGGGAGGTGCTCGTTCTCTTCGTTGTAGCCAGCTCCAGCGAAACAGATGGCCGCCTGCCTGTCACACTCACAGATGAACTTCTCACAGGTGTCGTTCCTGTCTGAGAGCCGGAGAGGAAGAGCAGGGGAGAGATGAGAGGAGTTCAGTAGCGTGGGTCACTGCTCTGGTCTTGTGTGTATATGTTTGTGTGTTTGCGCTTGTGTGCGCATGATTACATACATACGTGTGTGAGTGTGCGTGCACATGAGGTGGTGTGCCTACATTCAGTACTGCATAAGTCTTAGGCACCCTAGACTTTATTATATATATGTTTATTTTTTGTGTGTGTTAGTATAAAAGAAAACATTTGAGATTTCCAAATATTCATTTTCACATTCATTTTACAGAGACATTTTTATATTTAATTTTAAAAAGTTACATATTACTGTAAGCAATTGATTACTTTTTACATAAAAACTTGATCAAGGCTGTCTGAGATCAGAAGCAAGGAGCCAACCAAAGTCTGCAGAGGAACTGTGGCACATTCTCCAACATGCTTGGAACAAGCTCCCTGCAGATTGTCTTATAGAACTGCAGGACAGCGTTGGCTATCTCAGAGAAATTATGCAGTCTGTGGTGGTCCCAAATGACTAAAATGTAATGTAAAATGTATAGTACGTTTAATTAAGACCTTTCTTTGAATTATTTTTTAAAGAATCTTATCTGTGCAGAATGTTATACAGGTGCTAAGACTTTTGCACAGTACTGTATGTGTGTGTGTGTATGTGTGTGTGTGTGTGTGTTTTGTGGGGACTTACCACTGCAGGTCACAGTCTTGTTACGTTTGTCACACTTGTATGAGTACATCTCAGTATAGGGGTTATCCAAGATGGGCCAGCACTCGTCCATTTGCATGGACTTATTGTAGCACATATCATGGACATAGCAGCACCTGTTTTAACAAATTCATGCACACAAAAGACATGCACAAATACACACAGACATACGGGACACAAATGCATATAATTCAGAATTAACAGATGATATTTGCTGTTATTGTGTTATGGTACAGATGGGTGACAAATTAAAGTAAAACCGAAATAAATGAGTGGAGAAATATAATGAAAGCAGATGCAGTTGCACTGCATGATAAAATTAAGCAATAAACATCATAGTGTGTACAGTGCAAGTTACTTAAAGGAATACACCAACATTTTGTGAAATATACCTTTTTTCCCAACTTGCCCAGACTTATACTTGGCGAGATGTTCGATTTCATTTTTGTTTTTGTGCATTCACTGACTCGGTTTCCATGTTAGCATAACGTGTTAGCTTAGCATAAAGACTTGAGTCCTATATGGGTCAGTAGCCTACCTCTTTCAAAGTGAGGAAATACAGCTTACAGCAACTCCAAATTATTTACACAAGGCATCATGTGTATTTTAAATACACGTAGGAAAAAACGTCTTTACATGTGTAAAAACGAGAGACGTAAGTCGGAAAAAAGGTATAATGTTGTTGTATTCCTTTAAGTGTTCTCAGCAAGGAAGATTTGTCAACTGTACGTCATAAGACGGAACCCAATATCTGAGATAAGACCCTCCCCTGCTTGCCCTCTGACCCTTGACCTCTGACCTGTCCAGGTCGTCCACAGGGGTGCCGGACCCGCCCTTGCCGCAGTAGCAGCCGTAGTCAATGTAGTCCAGAAGGGGCCAGCTGTCTGGCATGGTGCACACCAGCATCTCCCTGAACTGCCAAAGAGCACGTGGGGCTGGACTCGACAGCACTGGGACAGAGGGGGAGATAAAGTTAGGCCCGGGCAGATTAAAATTGACCAGATTTTTTATTTAGAGTTTTTTACAATCGTTTTCACACTTGTCTCAATGCCATGTCCACTTTTTCAAAACTCTTCACACAGTGTGCTTTTGAAACACACACCTGAGCACATCAGTTAACCTTTGGTGCAAAATGCACTTCAACCACCAAAACACTTAATATTTCACCCAAAAGTGACTCATGCTGCCATAACTATAGCATATGCTTTCTCCCATAAGACTACTTTGTCACTCAATTTTCAATGAACTACAAAACACAAACAACTTGGAGCATTGCTAAATACATATATTATGTGTTTCCCTTTCCTCTATTTTTGCATCCACAAATATTTCAAGCCAGGCAGCTCAAGAAACTTTTGATCTGTTGGTTTGCCTCTCACAATAGACGTCATGACTGAGTGTGGAAAATGTACAGTAAACTGTAAATGAATGAATGTTTTACAATATTGGAAACCCAGAATAACTATTTTTACTGTGTAATGTAAAACAATATATGATAAAGAAACAAATCACAAAAGCAACAGTATTCTTCAGAGGGTTTACAGTATTTTGATGTTTGTTCTCACAGTGAAATATACTGTAATTAGAAAAATACAATACAATCAATTACTCAAAATACATTACAATCAATAACAAATACATACCAAAAAGCAATATTTTCACTATATACACTAATTCGCACATATATTGTCTGCCTATGAGTATCAGAAGTCTACTGTTGGCCTGGCCCATCCATCCTGCCCTCTGCATTTGGCCATAGATCATTCCGACATCATTCCGAATGTTACCCAGCAGCCATTGCATCTAGAAGTGACATCTGTTCATGTGGGTGGTGGTCCTTAGCCTTCACATATACCTTCATAAACTTCATATTGGTACCTGAGTTCCTTGACACCCTCAGAGTTCTTGTCAAAGGGGACAGTGTACAACTGTTTCATCCTGATCTGATGTTTGTGTAGCACTCTTGAAATGGTTGTAGTGCTTACACTGTCAATGTTTGGAAATATGTTGTTGCCTGCGATTATGTTGTTGCATATTTCTCTTAGCCTGATGCTGTTGTTGACAATGACCATCCCAACTATTGTATCCTCCTGTTGAGGCGTAAACATTATTCCCCTTCCCCCTGTGTGACTGTGTGAGGTAACCGCTGGGTCCTGTAGTGAGTCAAAGACAAATGTGCACTGATACATCTGCTTTTTCTGGAGACTTCTCAAATCACAGTATATAATATATATATATATATATATATAATATAATATATAATATATATGTAATATACACATGATCCTCACTATTGAAGCCACTGTGGATCTAGGCAAGTTTGGTTGAACCCTCAACCTGCTTCCCTCAGGGATAGACCATGATTTGCCACATGATCAATGACCGTGGCTCTGATTTCATCAGACGCAACTGTTCTTGCTCTTCCACGACGTCTTCTTCCTCTACCTCTGGCTGCATCCATTTTCCCCACCAAGGCTAAAGAATGCAAATGCAAATCCAAAGGTGGCCCCTTTTGTATATGTGGTAACGGGGCACAAACAACAAACACCTGGGTAGGTTATTCACTGAAATGACAGCCCGGTATTTCAACAGTACATATACAGCAGTAATAGTGGAAAAATCTCTTCAGTGACAACTACATCTATATTTACCCTATATACATGCACATTTCAATGCAAGTATGATCACTTTTGTATAGATGGTAACAAGGCTGCAAACAAAAAAAAGGAATAAAGTGAATAAACTTTCTGCTCAAATCAGAATAATCTGTCTTTAGTATTTCAAGCATATAGTTTCATTTTTCTGCCAAAATGCAGCATATTTCCTTCCACAATGATCAGAATTTTATAGGGTTTTGAACTGAAAGTTAACTGTTTTGAACAGAGTATCTAAATGTCTGCAAAATTTGCTGTATTTGTACAAACTTTTGCTGGTAGTGAACACTGACAGAGAGGTATTCATGAATTTTGGAAGAAGTGGTGATTGAATGCCTGTAGTATAAAAGCAGTTTAGTTCACATAGTCTAATGATATGGTGAATGTGTTAAGTGTTTTGAAAAAGTGGACATGGTATTGAGACAAGTGTGAAAACGATTGTAAAAAACTGTAATGTATTACTTAAACCAATTAAGGTTGTATTTTTCTGTTCACATAAACCGCTTTAAATCCTTGGCAAATTAAAATAAATCTTGAGTCCGGCTGTCTGTGAACCAGAATGCCACTTAAAATGTAAACAAATTTTGATCATCATCAATCATCAGTTCGCATCCCATTTCAAAATGAACTGAAGTGGACGTTTTGGAACTCACCGGCGGAGAGCCCTGCAGCCAGGAGGAGCACTGTGTGGAGACCAGTCATGGTGATTGCAGTCAGTAGGCGAGTGGATGCACTGCTGGAACATGGTCAGCACTCCATTTATACCCCCTGGTTAACCTTGGGTAGGAACCTTCATGACAAGCACAGAGAACAAAGACACACACACACACACATGGAAAAGCCATGTGCACAAGTGCACAGAAACTCCCACGCCAGATCTCCATTTTACCCGCTCTGCCTGTCATGTACCTACCCCCATCCTTCCCACCCTCCAACATACACTTTCCCCTCTCGACATCTATGAGTGAAGTTTCTGTAACCCTGAAGATTACAGTAATGTGCAAAAGTTTTAGGCAGGTGTGAAAAAGTAAGAATGCTTTCAAATATAGAAATGTTAATAGTTTATCTTCATCAATTAACAAAATGCATTGAGTGAGTGAGTGAACAGAAGATAAATTTAAATCAAATCAATATTTGGTGTGACCACCCTTTGCCTTCAAACCAGCATCAATTCTTCTAGGTACATTTGCACAAAGTCAGGGAATTTGTAGGCATATAGTCAGGTGTGTGATTAACCAATTATACCAAACAGGAGCTAATGATAATCAATTTAATATGTAGGTTGAAACACAATCATTAACTGAAACGGAAACAGCTATGTAGGAGGGTTAAAACCTGCTTCCACAGTGAGGTTGCTGAAGACAGTTTAATGTCAGTGGTCATACACCATGGCAAGACTGAGCACAGCAACAAGACACAAGTTAGTTATACTGCATCAGCAAGGTCTCTCCCAGGCAGAAATTTCAAGGCAGACAGGGGTGTGCTGTTCAAGCTCTGTTGAAGAAGCACAAAGAAACGGGCAACATTGAGGACCAAGGAAACTTAGTGCAGCAGATGAAAGACATGTTTACTTCCCTTTGCAAATGGACGATGTCCAGGAGTGCTATCAGCTCAGAATTGGCAGAAACCAGTGGGACCCAGGTACACCCATCTACTATGTGGAGAAGTCTGGTCAGAAGTGGTCTTCATGGAAGAATTGTGGCCAAAAACCATACTGCCAACGTGGTAGGCCAAGCAACTATGCATGAAAAAACAGGAACTGGGGTGCAGAAAAATGGCAGCAGGTTCTCTGGACTGATGAGTCAAAATGTGAAATATTTGGCTGTAGCAGAAGGCAGTTTGTTCGCTGAATGGCTGGAGAGCGGTACAAGAATGAGTGTTTGCAGGCAATAGTGAAGCATGGTGGAGGTTCCTTGCAAGTTTGGGGCTATATTTCTGCAAATGAGGATTTGGTCAGAATTAATGGTCTCCTCAATGCTGAGAAGTACAGGCAGATACTTATCCATCATGCAATACCATCAGGGAGGCATCTGATTGGCCTCAAATTTATTCTGCAGCAGGACAACAACCCCAAACATACAGCAAATGTCATTAAGAACTATCTTCAGCTTAAAGAAGAACAAGGAGTCCTGGAAGTGATGGCATGACCCCCACAGAGCCCTGATCTCAACATCATCGAGTCTGTCTGGGATTACATGAAGAGACAGAAGCATTTGAGGCTGCCTAAATCCGTAGAAGAACTGTGGCTAGTTCTCCAAGATGTTTGGAACAACCTACCTGCCGAGTTCCTTCAAAAACTGTATACAAGTATACCAAGAAGAATTGATGCTGTTTTCAAGGCCATTTAGATTTTTCTTCTGTTCATTCACTTCTTCTGTTCATGCATTTTGTAATTGATAAAAATAAACTATTAACGTTTCTATTTTTGAAAGCATTCTTATTTTACAGCATTTTTTCACACCTGCCTAAAACCTTTGCGCAGTACTGTATATTAGGAGAAATGTCAGTCTATTTTATTTTCATTCTTTGATGACACAGGCTTGTAACACAGCCCGCTGTGGAATTATGGAATTGCATTTTTAAAATACGTTTATACAGCTGCATATACAGTACTGTGCAGAAGTCTTAGGCACCCTTAGGCACTTTATTATATATATATATTTTTTGTGTGTGTGTTAGTATAAAAGAACACATTTGAGATTTCCAAATAATCATTTTACAAAAGATTTAATTTTACAGAGACATTTTAGCATTTAATTTTAAAAAGTAACATTACTGTAAGCAATTGACTACTTTTTACATAAAAACTTGATCAAGGCTGTCTGTAGAAGAACTGTGACAAATTATCCAACATGCTTGCAACAGCCTCCCTGCTGATTGTCTTCTAGAACTGCAGGGTAGCGCTGGCTATCTCAGAGAAATTATGCAGTCTGTGGCGGTCACAAAAAATAATGATTTGATTCAGTTTTTAACAATTCTGTAAAATTACTAAAATGTAAAATAAAATGTAGAGTACGTTTATTTATGACCTTTCGTTGAATTATTTTTTAAAGAATCTTATCTGTACAGAATGTTACACAGGTGCCTAAGACTTTTGCACGGTACTGTATATACTGAAGAAATTCAGGTTTAGCACCTTGTTCATGGGCCTCCAGTTAGCCTAACCTGGATTGTGGGAGGAAATGGGAGTACTGATACAGGAGGGGAACATGCAAACTTCACAAAAGTCCCTCTGCCAGGATTCAAACTTAGTACCTTCTCACTGCAAGGCGACAGCTACTCACTGCACTGTGCTGCTTGAGGTACTTCATTATATAGTGCGTTTTTAGAATTCCCAACCGAAATAATGTATATACTGAAACCAGACAGCCTCACAGCGAGACAATATTAAAGCATTTTCCCCATATCATGTCATCACTGTCAAGATAACCATCAAAACAAGGCTTTGTGCACAAGATGCAAGCTGAAGAGCTGCTCTGTGCATCAGGGGGTGGGAATTTTCCTGAATCAGATGTCGGAGCATTTGCAAATAAATATATTACCAACAACAATGTCTTTTTTGTCTTATAAAGTTTTTTTTTTTCAGTAAAGACTTTACTTCCTTGAAAAAGTATAACATTTGCATTTCACAAGTATCATATGAAATCATATGTAACCATAACCAAAAATAATAATAACGAAAGTGAAAAATGTGTAGATCATCTTGTCTTGATCTACACTTATTCTCCGGTTCACTGGGGTAATTTTAACTGGTAAAATATGTGAGTCACTACAATGTCTGTTACATAAATTATGTAATCAAAAGCAAACACTCTGGGGTGTTCCCACCTTGTAAGTCTGCTAACAGACAAGTTAAGGAACACACTGTCTCAAACATTTACAGTACTCAACAGCACATACAGTGCCCTCCATTATGTTTGAGACAAATGAATTGGGCTAGATATATTCCTGCACAACAGGAGCATTATTTCAGGAAACACTTGGGCAAAAAATGACTTCATGAATTTATGGTTAGTTAGCAGTGCATCACCGGTAATATTTCCAAACTCCAAATATTTCCAAGGCCTGACAAATGGTGATTGCATGCATCAATACCAAGATATGAAGCAAGAGGCTACTTGCTGAACAGATCATCCTGACTATAGGACACTACCTGGAGGAATGGCACGGAAAAACTGTTGCCTGCAACATGCCGCAATCATGTTAATTTGGCTACTCTGAATTTCTACGACCCCACTGCTGTAGTACACTGCTGTACAATTAGCGCAGCCGGGGCATGTTGATTATAAATGCATCAGCCACAATAACTTTTCATGTAAAGTTGTACATTCCGTGTGTACCATGCACTTATTCGGTCATATTTAGCCCATCCCTCCCTACCTCCCTGTGAACCTTAATTGTTGTCTTTGTGATTTACGTAGTGTTTCGGTATTTTTAGTTGGCTAGGTAAGCAGTATTTGGATAGTTAAGTTTGGTCACTTTTGCTTTGTTGTTTGTTTATTTGTTGATTTAAAAAAAATAATAATAATAAAATAAAATAGGCCCTGGTCCTTATCTTTGTTGTATGGGTAGCAATTGAAATTGTACTTCCCTCTAGGGTCTTTCAGCGCACTAACCCTGGTTATGGGTATGCACTTTGTTGTACGTCGCTCTGGATAAGAGCGTCTGCCAAATGCCAATAATGTAATGTAATGTAATGTCATCAATGTCTTTCCAGGCATCTCCCACTACTTTCGACTGAACTGTAATCACCAGGAATGTCCTAGAACTGTATCGATGGTCTATAGTCATAGCAAAGACATGCATCTTCTTACTAGATGAAAAAAAAAGCTGCAATATCTGTATATAGGATTATTATTATTTTCTTTTTTTTAAGCATTAACCGGTTAAGACGTTGCCCTTTTCTGTCAAGTGTCCATTTCGGTTAACCGATAAATCGATTAACCATTCCCATCCCTAATACTAAACATGACTACTTTCATTATTTCACTTCACAGACCAAGGTTGACTTGTATCAGAGTGATAGCAGGAGCAAAGTGTGAAGGGAACGGCAGCAGAATGAATTTTTAAACCATGATGCTTTTGTTCGATGTTCTTCATAATCTTCCTCACCATCCGTGGGGACAATGTGCATTTGAGTCCTCCTCCTGGCAAGTTTCCAACCATTCCATACGTTTTTAATTTTTTATTGCCATCATAGTGGTAAGTGGAATGTTTACCTATTTATGTATTTTTCTGTACTCATTACCAGACTTGTAAAGGTCAAGTACCACCAGTCTCTTGAATTGACAGTTCTTTGGCTTTTCCCATGCTGATGCATGACAAAGGGATTATGCTCATTTTTATAGTCTATTACAGCGTTACTCAACTCCATGTCCTGCGGGCTGCAGTGTCTGCAGGTATTTGGTCCTACCATGTGCTACACTACCTGATTTCACTAATTATTTTACCTGCTTGGTGTAGTAGAGTTGAACAGTGGTGCTCCAGTGTAATAGGATGGAATGACACAATATAGTTTATTTAGACTGGGATTAACTAAATTAAAATGTTGTAACTTTGTTTGATTTTTATTCACAATAATTGTTAGGGGTGGTGATAATCTTGACACCCATGGTTTTCAGAAAAAAAATAGATTATTTAATAATCAAATTGACTCCAAAGATAGCATGAGGGTTAACTTAAAACCTGCAAGCTATATCATAACTTTGTTATTATAAGGTTGGAGTACAGTTGGAATGTGGCACACAAACTCAATCACAGTCATGTGCACACCTGCGTGTACACACACACACACACACACATACACAGTGTGCAGATAGAGTGCAAAGTCCAGTTGCTGTGCAGTCCAGCTCTACAGCTCTGTGAGCTGCATGTCTGGAGACAGGATTAAGGGCAAGGCCACCTGTGACTGGGGAATGGAAATGTGTCTTTATCAGTCCAGGGACTCTCTGTCCCTCCTGTCAGAAATATGACAGGAATCTTCAGAAAAGCAAACTTTCCCCCAGAGTCACGCCATGGAGTCTACAGATACTGACCAGCCAATGTTCCTTTTGATCCACTCTGCTTGTTAACTGCAGGAGTTTGTAGGTGTATAGGCTGTAGTATTGCAGAAAGCATCCAGTGCTCGGACATGTTTTCAGGGTTGACCCTTTGTCACGCCCCTTTAATGAAATTTCAGAAGATGGAAGGTTTTCATTTCAGCTGCAGGGAGACGGAACTCTCAGATGGAACTGCCCGTTAAGAGTGCTTAGCCGAGTATAGAACGTACAGAATTTGTGTTCACAATGCTCCCTATTTTACTGTGCTCTGAATCTCCTGGACAATACCAGACACCTGCTCTTTGTTTTTGGGCGTATTTATTGAGAATACATGACAGGAAAAAAATTAATTCAGCACAGGTTCTTATCCACAGTGACAAGCTCTCATGCAGAGGTTCAAGCTATCATGCCCGTATACAGACAGTAGTGCAAGCTTGTTGTGCTTCTGCTTATATTTTCTTAAGAAATTCCCTTCTGTGAGGCACTTTCAGTACCCTGCTGTAAAAGTGGCATCTAAACAGTTCAATTACAGGACATATGGCAGTGGACGGTAAAAATATTATTCTTTATTGGGTTTCACAGAATCTACATCTACCTGCTCTTTATGGCCACCTCTAATCTAAGTCTTTGGGCCTACAACTCCCACAATCCACCCCACCAAACTCAGCTCAGGCAGGGATGTGCTGTGCCTGCTCTGCAAAGATCCTACATACCCTTTGCTGTAGTTTGAATGGGTACACACTCAAATCTTCTTACAGTAGCTATGTCTAGTTTTGCAGGGGTGTCAAAATGCCTAAATGCTAAATGAGTTGACCATCTTGGGGGTGGTCGTGAGAAGATCATTTCCATTGCCAACATAACATTTTAACAACAACAGCAGTTGTCTGGCAGTCGGAGGGTTGCCGGTTCGATCCCCCGCCCGGACTGTGTCGAAGTGTCCCTGAGCAAGACACCTAACCCCTAAATGCTCCTGACGAGCTGGTCGGTGCCTTGTATGGCAGCCAATCGCCATCGGTGTGCGAGTGTGTGAGTGTATGTATGAATGGGTGAATGAGAAGCATCAATTGTACAGCGCTTCGGATAAAGGCGCTATATAAATGCCAACCATTTACCATTCACAATAGGTCATTTTGGACTTCTAAATGTCAAGAGAGGAATAGCAGCAACAAACCCCTTTAAACCACAACACTGTGTATCCCTCCCACTTCTCTGTAAATGCGCTGATGTGAAAACGCCATTGGCTGTGGCCATTACAACCAATTTTCAACCAATGAGCTTGTTAAATGATTGTTTAGCAATACAATGTTTTGGCTCAGATTGTCAGGCTGTCAACTGCATAGGCAGTAGACACAGGCAGAGGGTGAGTCAACATGGTAGTGGACCTTTTTCAATGATAGGAAGGCATTTACAATGGTTTTGTAACAATGTTTTCACACAAAAATCTTACCCATTGTACCTTTAAGCAATCCAAAACAGTGTTTGTACATATTTCAGTGTCTCTCCCAGTGATGCGACTGATTTTTTTATTTCAATATACATTTAATTAAAAAATTATGTTTATTTTGTGTACAGAGCATAGAGTAGATACCTTTCCACAGAGTACCCCTACCACAACGGTCAGAATTGTATCATGTCACTATAAATGACTACCACCTCTTCAGAATATCAGACAGCAAAGAAATGAGACCACTAAATTCAGAAAAAAGATGCAAGAAGAGAGGATAAAATATTGAGTTTAACATTAAACAAGCTGGCTAAAATAGTGTTATTTACCCGCTGCTCTGTGACTGGGATATTTAGGAGTTTCATTATCTTATGGAGATAGTACATTTTAGTTTTTAATTACTTACTCACCTAGGCCTGTTTTATACAGACATGGTTTATGGCGAGGGTTCTCAAGCCAGGCCGGGGTCCACTCAGACTCTCTGTGTTTTGGCAGATTGGCTACACCTGTATCGTTTGTGATGGCTTCTGTATTATCAGTGATGTCACTGACGACAGGACAGCTCCCACTGTCACCACTCTCCGTAATCTCATTTGCATTTACAAGGCCGAAAGATTCGATCTTTTTCTGACGCTTTTAGGTGGTTAGCTCCTCTTATGTCTTATCTCTGAAGAGGACATTTAGCTAGGCTAGTCATTTGAGGTAAATCTCTGAATACATAAACAAATCCACTTGGCCAAGCAGCCAATCCTAGTGAGATCACGGCCGATCAAAACACGGTAATTTCATACCTGGAGTTGATTACTAGGCCAAGGGGAGTCCACGCACCTCACAAATGTATTGAATCATTGATGTTTGAAAATGGAGGGCATATGCAAACTAATTTTCCATTGATTTTTAAATCATAGTAAATATCATAGAAAAATATCATAGCGATATTATATTTCTGTATAGTTTTAGACGGGGCGGCTCGCCCCCTCTGATGTATTGAAGGGGAAACCCTGTAAGTATTATTCCAAACAATGTCTATCGCATATCATTCTGCTTCTTTTTTAATTATTTTTTTTATTTAGTCATGAAAAAAAACATGGAGGATACATGCTAATAACAAATATAAGTACCATTAGCAGTTCGGTCCCAAATATAAGTATTCTTTGCAGTTGGGTACCAAATATAGGTCCTCTTAACACTTAGGTACCAAATATAACTACTATTAGCAGGAGAGGTCCCAAATATAAGTACTCTTAGTTAGGTACCAAATATAAATACTAGCAGTTAGGAGTGTATTAAATCAATCACTGGTCCGGTTCCGGCTACAGAACTACTGGGTTCTGTGTAACTCCCACAATGCAGCCCAGGAACTGGTCCCATGGATCTGTCCATCTCCCAGTGGCGGGGGTTGCTGCAGGCTCTTCAATATAAATACTATCAATAAAAATTAAGCAGTTCATTCCTGCTGTATAAACACAATTAGAGTGAGTTAGTCTTCCAAAAAATGCAAACTGCTATAAATTAAAAGACCTAAAGGCCTCCCCTCGATGCGCCAGACCAATGGCGGCGAAACGTGACCTGTAGACCAACGGGGGTGGTCCGCCCACACCAAGGTGCTGCCTTCAGCCCCGCTCCTTTACCCTCGCCAGTCCCGTGGGGGCAACACACGGCAAGAACGGGTCACAGGCGACAGGAATTTGCCATGGAAACAAGAGGGAGAGGGGGGGAGGAGGTAATGCTGTGGGCAGGGTCCCCCTCCTGGCCCAACCGGCTCTCATTTCAGGATGAGGAAAAACCCGAAATAAATTAAACTACAGACAAATGGAGATCTGTGCGGGGTGGGGGCAGGACAGCGGGCGGGGCTGGGCTGTCAGTCATATGGGCTTGTACAGGAGGGTGGTGACGTACTTCTTCTTGTAGCGATGAGTGGCACTCAGGACCATAACCCCATCCTGCACAGGAAGGAATGCGAGAAACGGTGCGTCAAGGAAACGGCCCACTGCGGGGCCAATCAGAAACATTCCCTGGGGTGGTGTACGTCAATGTTCCCATGGTTCCCATCTGACCAGGGGCGTGTCTTACCTTGATGGACAGCGCGTACAGGTGATTAAGCATGACGTGGTTGGGTTCTGGAAGCAAGGCGGGATCACACTGTCCCGGGAAAAAAAAGCAGAAGACGAAACACTCATGTTTGCAAGCGTGTAGTCACAGTGTGCCAAAATGAAGCCTGCTTCATCTAATCATCAGGAACACATAAGAGGCTACGCTGCAATCATCACTCTGGGTAATGAGACTCGGGTCCAGTACAGAGGAGTGTGTGTGGGACTGACAGGGTGGCTGCACTCACAGAGGAGTGTGTGTGGGACTGACAGAGTGGCTGCACTCACAGAGGAGTGTGTGTGGGACTGACAGGGTGGCTGCACTCACAGAGGAGTGTGTGTGGGACTGACAGGGTGGCTGCACTCACAGAGATGCCCGTGTCTTTGTTGAGGATGACCTGCAGTAGGTGAGGGGGCAGGATAGGGGGGGACTTGAACCTCTCCTCCTGTTTGGGGATGTAGGCATCCTGATGGTAAGGACCTGGTGGAGAACTGGAGAGATCTGTACACACACACACACACACAGTTTTTGCTGCGTAAAACTGAGGGTAGAAACATATGACACAGTGTAAGGCAATTAACAGGTGGTTCATGAAGACCACTTAGGCACATTACTCTTTCCCTGTGCCATTCAGCGCAAAGAGAGGGTGCAGAGAGAGGGGGTGAGAGGGAGAGGAGGAGGGGGAGGGAAGGAGAGGGACAGAGGAGGCAGAGAGAGGGGGTGAGAGGGTGAGAGGGCACAGAGAGAGGAGGTGAGAGGGAGAGGAGGGGGAGAGAGGGTGAGAGGGCACAGAGAGAGAGGGAGAGAAGGAGGGGGTGAGAGGGAGAGAAACGGGGTGAGAGGGTGCAGGGAGAGAGGGAGAGAAGGAGAGAAGGAGGGGGAGAGAGGGAGAGAAGAGACGTGTGGAAGAGGAGAATTGAGAGCGCTCTGCAGTACCTGACATGTCTGAGCATTTCTGCGAATCCACCATGAGGGCGTCAAACACCTCGAAGTCGGTCTTCTTCACCTGGATGATGTTGTTGACTGTGCCCAGCTGACTGGTCACCACTGGCTGAAGGGAGGGGCAGAACCAAATGCATCACAAGCCTTCTATATTACAATGAACTACAAATCCCACAATGCCGAGGCCCGATTACAGACCCCAATGAGAGTGCGGCAGGAAGGGAGAACTGATAACAATAACAGGGAGTACTGTCACTATTGCGTCTATAGAAGTAAAGTTCTGGTCATGTTCTATAAACTATGCCTGTTACTAGACGGCTCGATGTCACTAGCCCTATTGGTGGAGATGTGATGTCACAGCGGCCTGTAGCGTAGTGGTTAAGGTACATGACTGGGCCCCGCTAGGTCGGTGGTTCGATCCCCGGTGTAGCCACAATAAGATCCGCACAGCCGTTGGGCCCTTGAGCAAGGCCCATAACCCTGCATTGCTCCGGGGAGGATTGTCTCCTGCTCAGTCTAAATCAACTGTAAGTTGCTTTGGATAAAAGCGTCAGCCAAATGGCATGTAATGTTAATAGCTCTGTCAGTGATGATGAGTCTGACAGTGATGATGATGATGTATTGGACACTCACCTCTGCAGGGTCATGGGTCCACTGCCCATCCACATAGAACTTGTACTGGTGTTCCCCTTCAGGCAGATCCACGATTGCTACAAAGGTGTTCTGACTGAGATACACACATACGCATATAACATATGTGTTAATCAGTTTTATTTTTCCTGCATAAGTAACACAATTATTGTGAAAAGCAATTATAAGTTAAAACGGCATTTAAGAACATCTTCTGCCTTTCTCCACTTAACTGTGTGCAGAAAGCCATAACAATAACCACTAGACTCACTCTTTGTATAACTACACACTTTCACTATCACCTAGCAACCATCTGTCTCCCCATTTCACTTCTGTTCAGCAGTTTGACTCTGCAAAAATACCAACTTGCACAGGTCTTGTTTTCCACTCACTCTTACTCTTGTCTCTACGGCTGACTCAGATTTGCTTATGGCATTCCATCTTATTGGTCAGTCACTTGTAAGTTACACTGTTTGCAAGTCGCTAAGGCTTCACCTCTGGATTCAAATGACTAAATAAATCCGGCATCGTGCTGCCCCCTGGTGGCGAAACGTACGCACCTCCGTATCAGAGGAATCTTGTTGGCCCAGTTGTTGAAAGACCCGGACACAAAGACGTCCTTGCCATCGCCTGTCCAGCGGAAAACGGTGGGTCGGTCCAGTGGGCCCTTATCCCCCGTCTCCAGCCCCTCCTGCCATGCCAGGTACTCCTCCTTCTCCAGAGGAGGCTGAGGAGAGACAGAGCCGCACATGTCAAAAGGAAATTAAAACAAAAACAAAACTGTTTCCCTGTCCCAAATACTTTTGCGCAGATAAAACTGATTCTTAATACATTTCCTGGACAACTACTGGCGAACGAATTAATGAATTAATGACTTCTTAGGTGCACCTCCATGGTTGCTGTTATGTGAGGTCGGATAACTGCTTCTCGTGAAGCCCGGGTAGATGGATTTGCCCTGAGTTTACAAGAAGGAACTCCGACTTCTGAGTACCGTTTACTTTTTCTAGTATTAGGTCGGAAAATCACGACTTCTCGGTTGTCTGGACCGCAGCATGTGTACTCTATACTATACACATGCAGATGCAGATGCGCACGCACCCACGCATACACAGGTGCGCATCTCCCCAAAGGCTACATGGTTATTCCCGGGAACTACAAATGGCACCACTCAGGTCCCACTGTCCAGAGCTCTAAACTTAGAGCTCGACACAATCCTGCGCTACTGATAGCCTAACACCAGAAGCGCGCGTGCCTTACCTTCAGGTCCTCCCCGTGGAAGATGTCCGCGTCCTCAGGACTGTCCATGAGAATTTTGGGCCGGTCCCCTTCCTTGGCCCCGCGGCTGTCTCTCCGGTGAGTCTTCTCGCCCTGACCCATGCCGCCCCGCTCGCTGTTGGTGTTCCCCATGGTCCCGTGTGTGTTGACGACGGCTTGTACTGCCGAAAACCATCAGTGTGCATTTCTTCAGCACTGACATGCACAAACTCACGAGAGAGATCTCTTTGAAAATCTAAAAACGATACTAACGATAACTTTGGCTAATTCCTGATATACAAAAGTTACCCATTGTACTGGGTGAAGAACACGCAGTCCCACTCACTGCATTGTAAATATGGCAACCTGTCTTTGACACAGACGCGCAATGCCTGTCAACATCTGCAGTAATTATTATTTACATATTGCACTTCAATGTGGCAAACAATGGCAGTTTGTTGCTGTTAATGCTGTATGTGTGTATATGTGTATATTAGTTACAAGGTTGTACAGTTTGTACAACTGCTGTTGTTGTTCTTTGTAACAGTCGCCTTGGCAACACAGTTAATGCCATGCCATTAAAGCGCCTTGAAATTAAAGAGAGAGAGAGAGAGAGAGAGAACGCTAGATAGATCTACCTAAACAGCGCTCCAGCAGTCGCAAATCATGTGCATGTGTTATACATGCACAGCAAACATTTCGCAGTTCCTCTCCGCAACACGGCTATTGAAGCTAGCCACCAATTAAATCTGAGGCGCAGCTTTCATATAGCGGGCTGATTGGAGCTCCAGACGTGTGCTATTTAAGAAAATTCAGCGATACGATACAACCGCCGTTTTCCTACGATTCATTATAACACGGCACCACTGCACAGAACATGCATATGTACAGGCAATAAATGTTCCCACGTCGTTGCTCCTGTCCCGCTGCACACATACACCTTCTACCGCGAAGAATATCTGCACACTGCACAATTCCTGCGATCTGACCTGCAACCCCGAGACATAACAAACGCATCCAAGGGCTGAATTTATTCCACCCAGCATTCGCCGTAAACATCAAACATTCTGTGTCAGAAACAATTAATTTGTAACATACCTACGATGTGATGTAGCTACGTTTTCACAACATATGACGGAGATGATATTATTTCGCCATCTTTGGAGTGTCCGATTAAAAATAACCTTCGTCGTCATTGCTACGTAGCGGTAGCCAATCCCCCTTTCGGGCACTTCCGGCTCACGGATAGAGATGTTTTATTGATAGCAAGATAGCTCACTCTACCGTTAACTATGTACAGAAGGTGAGACTAAACCACATGCATTGTTCACATCGAAATAATGATGTAATGAATAATAAAAAAAACGAATTATTTAACCATTCATAAGGTTCCTAGTTGGATGCCTCTTGGGAACAGCAATATTTTTTTTCCAGGAAAATAGATCATCATCTAGTCACCAAAATTGAAGAGAGAAAAAACATAATAAGCAGGGATTTTCTCAGGTTAAGAATGAAAGCATGACCAGACTTATTAGCCTATCTCATATTGATTATTTTTGAGTGCCTCTGATTCTGACAATGTGAATCTGATTTGTATTTAAGCCCAGTCTAAAAGAAACAGTCAACTTGAGACGAGACTTTACATAGCCAGCTTTGGAAACGCTAGCTGACGAGCGCAGACGTTCTAAAACCGGACAGTGCTTTCTTCAAAAACGTTGTAAAGCTTTCCCACCTCGTCTTAAGTCGGCTGTTTGGTGTAGACTGCGCTTTACGCTTTAATGGAATTAAAAAATACAGTCAATTAGATTCAAATACAGTCAATTAGATACAAATACAGTCAATTTGATACAAAGCAAAGTCATAAACACCGAGTAGCTGAAGTTTTCCTTCAGCTTATCTCCAGCGTCTGTTGCCCTTCTTTTGATATCTGAATGTGTTGTGACGTTTCTTCTCATTGATTACACCGATAAAAAAAAAAAATCGAAATAAAATAGGACTGATTTTAATGACGTCCCCTAGAAGGTGACAGAGGAGCATCAATGATATTAAACATAGGCAATGATTCTGATTGGTCGGTGTCAGTTTAGGCCTTATGACATGACTGTAGAGAAGGACCTGCTCGGAGTCACAGGGAATTGTATTTATGTACACATAATATGCACTTCTGTATATGCAAGATATAATCTGTGCTGTTTTGTAATTCAAGTATATAAGCCTGAGTTCTGTACACTGTCTATAAAACAATAAAAAAAAGTATTAAAAACAAGGCTGCCAGACATGGGAACTCTAACCAAAATCCTGGGGGCTAGTGAAATATCCCCCACGATATCCCTTATGCCCCAGTATCAGTGCACACACTTCTGCTCTGATCAGTGTGTTCTCAGGGCTATACTATTCTTTCTGAGACAGCCGGCTCGACGACACAGAGGACAGTTATGCTGCAAATGTACAGACGCTTGCTCAAGCATAAACTCGCGGCAACAGCTGTGCTGGCCGGACGGTGAGTCGTCTGAGCATAAACACGTTTCTCCTCTGCGCCCGAGGTCAGATACGGGGATGGGGATGGGGATGGGGATGGGGGGCAGGGGGGGTCAGCTTGGAATGACACCAAATGTCTCGGTTTCTGAAACTTGTCACTCCAGGCCACAGGCCTGTCTCACGTGGCTGCCAACCACACGTGTACCCTGAAGTGCGTAAGATGGGCCTGATTTTCACACCACACACCGGCAGCACCGTGGAAAGTGGCGTGGTTGTGGTTCTGCAGGCTTGTCTATGAGTAAAGACTGATTTAAGGATGGGCTTGAGTGTGGGAGGCATCAGAGGGACAGATTACAACTCAAATAAACAGGGATGGAAATCATCGTCCTCATTATTTAGGACAAAAAAAGTTCCCAGGATGTTGATATCTGATCAGGTCTGTAACCCGAGTTCTGAAGAGCTGCAGTGTGTGCAGCCTTTCATTGTTACTCAGCACGTGAGCTTCACATGTGCTTACATTTACAAAGTAATAATAAACAAATGAAACAGAGAAAAGAGATAACATACATTTACATCTGTGAAAAGTGTGCTGGTCCACTGTAGGTTAGTTTAGAAGTGTCACTCAGCCCTTTCCTTTGCAGAGAGCGTTCCCAGAAATCTGTAATCCTTCTAATTCCACACATTATCCACTCCCAGATGTCCACTGCACTCTAGGAACTGATCTACAAGAAGCCTTCTCACCCAATTTCATTTCTCATAAATCACTGTTAAAATTGCAGAAATGTTCAAGAGACAATTTCTCGTTTTAACAGTTTTAATAGTTTCAGTACAATACTGCACTAATAGATGTCAGTGGTGCACAGGCAACACGGACAGTAAATCAACTTTGGAATCAAATTAGTAACCGATTTAAGTTTACCCCAAAACAAAGTGACACAATCACTAAAATCACATTTCATGCACCTCTTGCTCATCAGAACTGTAACGTTTACACTTTGAATTCTGCAGATAGAGTGTACAGACAAGTAGCCTACTTTGCTGATCTCATCACTGTTTGAAAAGTTTAAATTTCCGGCACTGTAGTATAACCGGACTTGCATCCTGCCAGGTCCGTCCACCCAGGTGCCAGCCTAGGGGACTATCTGTCCTATATTTAACTAGGGGCCGGCGATAAAATTACAATATCGGGATACACAATCTTCCGGACTCGGCAAATTGCAGTTGATGTGAGTGTGAAGAGACGGAGAGAAGAAGCAGTAGATGTAACGGCAGTCCAGGCCACACTGCCTGCATCTGCGCCTGCCAGTAACTCGCTGCTAACGAGATCCCAGTTTGCGGTGAATTTTAATCTGGCACAGATAAGAAACATCGGGTAAACGAAAACAAATACAGCCTGGTGGTTCGTAACCGTGGCCTATCCGCTTCTGCGGAGTGCGCAGCTCAGATCTGATAAATAAATACACTTCAGTTGTTGCGACTCGCCACAGACCGCTCAGTTCTTACAGTAGCCTAAAACTGACAAAATACGAATGCATCGACAAATCATCCTCACTGAGTTCAGTGTCTTATAAAGAAAACATGAAGCCACTGTAAAGCGCTGCACCCACTGATGAAATCTAAGCTAACAGAGAGCAGCACAATCGTTTTGGATCGCGCAGTGATGAGTCTCTCGTCGTCCAATGGCAGCTGTCGTTTTTTAATTCACAGGAAAATACCCAGGAGATAAACTTAATCTTACGGATTTGCCTTTAAATACAGGCTTCATACACAGTTATCTTTATGCGTTCACGGTTCTTCAAAATCGAAAAGCCATGTATTTATCTTAAGATAAATCATTAAATACACTGATTCAAAAGCAGTTGGACATGTGACATGTCCAACTAAGCCAAAACATTCACACCAGAGACTGTTAAGGCTGGGTCTTAAACCTGCCTATTACGCACGGAGTCTGGTGACAGCTGTGCACTCCATCGGACCAACAGCAGTACCCAAATTAAATCAACCGACGCCATCAGACCTATAGTCAATTCTTGTCAATTCACAAATACTATTTTAATAAACACACATTTTCAAGTGACAATGGCATCATTTAAATTTTAACATTTTAAAATGTTATAAGGAACACATAACTTAAAAATAAGATATATACACCAATCTACATAATTTACCAGTTTCATAATTTATGTACATACATTGTCATTTGTATTTTCTTGATAGTTTTACAATATTTAAAATACATTACATGTAAAACTAGCAACCGCTTTTAAACATCAGAAAAGAAAAACACAAAACACAAATACACATGTAAAATGTTGGTGTTGGTGTTAGTATCCCTAAACATATTTTAATTTGTCTTATAAAAGAAACACCCTGATTCCAGAATATTAAAGAAGTGCAAATCAACTAAAATATACTGCAATCACAAAAGCAGATTTGACATAAGAACATAGGCTAGAGATAAAGAAAAAAAATCTTATTTTGTAATCATAAGAATGTTTAATGATGAGAACAGGTCATTCAGCCCATCTGAGTTTGTTAATGCACCTGCTGTCTGTGCTTTCAGTACACATGGCCTTGATTTGAACCTGGACCATGCCAATGCCAACTGTGGCAGGCAGCTCCAGAAGGTGATGAGCATTTGGTGGTTGCTTTGCCTAGGCCCTAGGGTATGGGAGTGTACAATAATTTAGTCCACAATTCACAATCCACATCTAGTGACCACCGCTGGTTGATTGGGTGCCCCATGTTAAAGCCACAAATTAAAGGTCCTTCGCCAAATGTATATAAAAGATAATGCAGCATATACAATTTCTATTTATGAAGTTATTAATATGGACACTATATATCCTTGAGAGTATGTGTAAAATTACAAGCCAAGTCAGCTTAAACACCTGTTTTTGCTCAAAGCTCCATGTTGTCATACTGTATGGGTATGATGCGTTAGACTCAAAGTTCACTCAAAATAGTTTATATTTTACCGTTTGTGCTTTGCACGTGAGTCCATGCGCATGTCTGTATTTTATAAGGATATCGTTTTATATTTTACATTCTGTACATTATTTCACTTTTTTATGATAGGCATTTCAGAACAAATCATTTTCAGCACAATGCATGAAATGAGACGAACACAGTGAAGGAAAAGGAATAACTACTTTCATGAATATGAGTTAAATACATTTGAAAACAAAAATATATTTGAAAATCATTTCATAGATTGAATGAAGTGGTGACAAAAACAGTGGGCTGAACATGCAGTGTTGCCAAAAGTTGATTTGACAAGGAATACCAAAACCTTAGTGCTTACACCTTAGTGGTTTAATATGTATGATGCCAAAATGACTTCTCTGACATCATATCCTTCGGTTAAAATGCTCAGCTCCATAAAGGTTCTCGAGGTCAGCTGACACACAGATGCCCAATTTAATAACTGTACTACCGAACACCCGCACATCTGCAGGGAAAGGAAATCCAAGAACCTGCCACTCTGTTTGCCCCAGAATATTGATTGACAAGAAAAAAAAAAAAGCTTAAACATTCCCGTTTAAAAACCTGATTAATCCATGTGTCAGTTCCTGTGTGTAGCCTACTGTGCATCTTCAGGCATTCTTGTTGAGTTCTGTTGTATGTAATGGTAGGCTTCACACATTATACTGAACCGTCCGGCATCCGGTTTCCCGCTGAACTTACTGGTAAATTGAAAACTCCCAAGTTTACTACGAAGTCTTAACATTTGCAAAGGGACCTAGTCGCTGGATGTTGTCCGTTTGGCCAGCATCGTTCAGTTGAAATTGGGTGCATCCTTCAACATGCAAATTCTTTTCTGACAGAATCACCCGTACCTGTTACTTGAGCATGAGGGGAAAAAACAGACTACACTCAAGTCCTTCTCTCCACGGCATTCCAGCAGCCCTCTGCTGCAGATTCAGACCGGGCTAAAACAATAAACTAGAAAGAATGCACTCAGCAGAGTGCAGAAGACCTCTGTCAAGGCACACAAACCTTCCCTGATATGAATGTGCACAGCTAATGCCTTGACAATTGAGTCCTTAGCATTTCAAGATATGTTTGGCCTGATGGTGGCACTACAAAATAAACCTATAGATTTCGGTGAGGTCACCAAAATCCATATGTTTATTCCACCTGGGAACATGAATGGGCACGACAAATTTCATGCCAATCCATCCATCACTTTTCCCGATATGTCTGTCAGACTGACATCATTACATTGCATCATTACATTATTACCTTGGCAGAGGTAATAAATGCCATTGGAGTTTTTTTTTTTATCACAGCTCATTTGAAAAGAACATGTCTTAAGCAAATGGAAGTGCCTTTAAACATACACTTATAGCAAACTACAGTTGCAGCAGTTATGACACACTGCATTTTTTTTGTATTACCTACGTATGTTCATATATAAGAAATAGATATACAAGTCTTAAGAAATTATGTTACATTTTCATATTAAATGAAAAGCAGTGTTATATTTTCTCGTTTCATTTTTTTCTGCTGTACCAATAATCTATTGGTTGTAGATTGATGTAGAACGGGTTCAACAGAAATGACCTCATGAGCTCTCTGGGGGTGGCAGAGTGGACATTTAACTGACACTAAAGGAGGATGGTTTGAAGAGTGCTGACAGTTCTTGCCCTCTTCTGGGGGGACAGTTATGAAGGCGAGGGTGAAGTGGGGAGATTTCAACACAAAGTTCCAAACCCCAGCATCCTCCAGTTCAACCCCTGCCACTTCAATGTCTCAGTGTTGCCCCGTTATCTACTGGTTCTTCTGAAAAACAGACGCACGGAAGGACAGGAACACCATTAAGCAGTTTTCTGTTTATTGAATGCTCCTAATGAGCGCAAACGTTAGTTAATGTGCACTTGTTTTATATATTATATATACATTTATATTATATTCAGTATATTATATACAGTAAACTCCATAATGATCTGGGCAAAGACATATTTTTATGTAAAATTGGTGTAGAAATGAGAGTAATTTTTATACATACCCCCCCCCCCCCCCCATTTCAGGGCACCATCATTTTTTGGACAAGTGGCTTCACAGGCGTTTCTGGTTTGCCCAGGTGTGTTCAATTGCTTCCTTGCATTTTGCAATTTTGATTCTAGGCTTTTGGAGTCTGTTATTGGCGTTTCTTAACAAGAGGTTGTGCCAATAAAAGTAAAGGAAGCCATTAGGAAGCTGAGAAATAAGAAATAAAGGCCAAACTGGAGACCTAGCAAAATTAATCATTGAGTCATAAGGAAGAGTCTGGTGAGCTCAGGGCTCACAAAAGATTTTGTAGGTCAATGAAGTCCTCTACAGCTGATGATCAAATAATTCTCAAAACAATGAAGAAAAAGCCCCAAGCACCCGTCCGACAGATCAGAAACACTCTTCTTGAAGTCAGTCATGGATATCTTGACGAGCAGAACAACAGAGGCAACACAGCAGGATGCAAACCAGTCGTTAACCAGAAAAACAAGATGGCCAGATTAACTGAGTTTTGCTGAGAAGTACCTATAAGAGCCTGCAGAACTCTGGAAAAAGGTCTTGTTGACAGATGGGACCAGGACTCAGTGGTGGTGAGCCAAAAGTGTGGAGGGCAAAAGGAACTGCGCAAGATCACAAGACCCCCCCCCCCCCCCCCAATCTAAAATTGTGGAGTACAGGGCCAGAGAAAGAAAAAAATCCTTTGTCCCAAACATTATAGAGCTGTACTTATAGCGAAGCATGTATCTGTAAAAAATTGATTCCTTTTATTTTTGCCCCCAATTGTGATGCCAAGTTGATGCCAAATGGCACACACGCACGCATGCACGCACACACACACACACACACACGCGCATGCAATCCTACTACATGCATGGTGGCTCAGATGGTAAGAGCAGTCGTGTGGCAGTCGGAGGGTTGCCAGTTCGATCCTGCCCTGGGGGTGTCGAAGTGTCTCTGAGCAAGACACTTAACCCCCAAATTGCTCCTGACAAGCTGATTGGTGCTTTGCATGGCAGCCAATCGCAGTTGGTGTGTGAGTTAGGGGTGTGCATTCTGAATAATTTTGGTATTCGGTTAATCGGGGATATAATTACCATTGGTGTGTGAGTGTGTGTATGAACAGGTGAATGAGAAGAATCAATTGTACCGTGATTTGGATAAAGGGCGCTATATATAACTGGCAACAATTTACCATTTTACCATTTACATCCACAAGTGTGCAATCACACAAACGCAGACATGCTCCATTCCCGGGCTGTGCTCCTACCTTGGTCAAATGCACGGTGCAGAAGATCAAGATGATCAGGATCCCGATTATAATGGAGGCTATGGCCACTTGCAGAGCCTTTCGGCCTAGCCTATGAGAGCCTTCATAATCCCCTTCATAATAACTGTTTCTGGACTGAGAGAGAGAGAGAGAGAGAGAGAGAGAGAGAGAGAACATTTTTTTGTATTACCTGAAAATATGTTCATATTTAAGAAATAGATATGCATGTGTTAAGAAATTATGGACTTATTGCCACCGTTTACATTTTCATATTAAATGAAATCCAGTGTTGCATGGTTTTCAGAAATGCGTGCTCAATTGGACTGGGGTCAGGTGATTGACTCCACTTTTTGCCCCCAAAAAACTCCTTGGTTCTATGTTTTGGATCATTGTCCTGCTATATAATGAAGCGTCGTCCAATCAGTTTTGATGCATTTGCTCGGATCTGAGCAGACAAGATGTTTCTGTATACTTTGGCATTCATCCTGCTGCTGCCGTCAGCAGTGACATCATCAATGAACACAAGTGAGCCAGTTCCAGTGGCAACCATACATAGGCACAAACATTCTTCACACATTCCTCTTTCCATCATTACATAACGTTACATTACATGGCATTTAGTAGATGCTCTTATCCAGAGCGATGTACAAAAATGTGCAAATCAAACACAAGAACAAGTGCAAAGAGGACCTGAGAGGACAGTACAGTTCTGAGTCCTAGTGTAAACATACAGAAAATCAGAACCCTTCAAGAGTACAATCAACTTTCAAACTAGCATACCACAGTTGGCAGCTAGAATACAACAATACAACAGCCAATAAAAACAATAATACCTATACCTGTGTTATAAGTGTTGGTAACACAAAGTTTTACCAAATAATTAAAGTGACCGTTTTCTCAGGAAGCAGCAAATCCGATGTTTGTGTCTTGAGTCAGGAAAGTATTTATTGCAGGAAGCCAGCATGAAGGATTCACACAAAAGTATCCATCGAACCATTGGAGTTCGGGGACTTTATACAAGTACATTTGCAAGTATTCAAATTTGGGTGCTAAATACAGTGTGACCTTTGATTGGTCATTCGTTATACAGGGTTGCCCTATAGGCTGCAATTTCTACCGCTGTGTTTTATTGGTTGTCTGTAAAACAATGGAAGCTTCCTGCGGACATTAACATGCATATGTGAAGTTTTTGTAATACACAAATCTGTCTGTCTCCCAACACAAGTAACAATATCTATACATAAGTGCCATTACAGTCTAAGGCTAATCATGGTGGTGAGTTGGGGAGGGAAAGGTGTAGCCTGAAGAGATGGGTCTTCAGTCTGCGCTTGAAGGAGGTCAGAGACTCTGCCGTTCTGACATCCACCGCAGTCGTGAGCGTGAAGTGCAGGTGTGGCGAGGGGGAGGCGCCAGACGGCAGGAAGTGGCAGAACGGAGGGGTGTTGTTGGTGTATAGGTCTTGATAATGGATTGAATATATACAGGGGCTCATCCTTTAACTGCCTGGTATGCGAGCACCAAAGTTTTAAATTTGATGCGAGCCATAACAGGCAGCCAGTGGAGGTTGCTGAGCAGGGGGGTGACATGTGAATGTCTGGGAACATTGAATACCAGATGGGCTGCAGCATTCTGGATCAGTTGTAGAGGTCTGATGGCAGATGCTGGAAGGCCAGCCAGCAGAGAATTGCAATAGTCCAGGCGGGACAGGACCATTGCTTGTACAAGGAGCTGAGTGGAGTAGGTGGTGAGGGTCGGATTCTCCGGATGTTGTACAGGAAGAACCTGCACGCCCGGGTCACCGTAGTGATGTTCTCGGAGAAGGATAGCCTGTTCATCACCACTCCAAGGTTTCTTGCACTAGGGGATGAGGTCACTGTGGTATCCCCTAGTGAGATTGAGAAATCAGAGAAGGGAGAGGTTAAAGCAGGGATGAAGATTATCTCCATCTTACCTGGGTTGAGCTTTAGATGGTGGTTGCCCATCCAGCTCTGGATGTCTCTCAGGCAGGCGGAGATACGGGTAGAGACCTGTGTGTCTAATGGGGGGAAGGAGAGAAAGAGTTGGGATAACAATGATAGGAGATGCCATGAGCAGAGATAACGGGGCCAAGGGATCTCGTGTAGATGGAGAAGAGGAGGGGTCCGAGGACTGAGCCCTGGGGAACTCCTGTAACAAGGGGGCGAGGGGTTGACACTCCTCCAGCCCAGAACACCTGGGAGGACCGGCCAGAGAGATAAGATTTAATCCACTCTAAGGCTGTGCCACAGATCCCTGTAGATGCCCGGGAGGCTAAGAGGATGGAATGGTTGACCGTGTCAAATGCCGCAGAGAGGTCAAGAAGGATCAGGACAGAGGAGAGAGAGGTTGCTCGTGCAGCCTGAAGGGACTCATTGACAGAGAGGAGTGCAGTCTCCGTTGAGTGGCCAGGTCTGAAGCCGGACTGGTGGGGGTCCAGCAGGTTATTCTGTGAGAGGAAGGAAGAGAGTTGGTCGGAGGTGGCTCGTTCAATGGATTTGGATAGAAAAGGAAGGAGAGATACCGGACGGTAGTTTTGAATGCAGGAGGCAGGCATAGAAGTGGTGGTGGATATCTGCGGATATCTGCAACCTTCTAGTCAAAAAATACCGCAAAGTCATCAGCAGTGAGCGAGGACTGAGATTGTGGGGGAGGTGTGTTCAGGAGAGAGGAGAAAATGGAGAACAGTTGACGAGGGTTAGAAGTGGAATTCTGGATTTTTGTTTGGAAGTAATTTCTTTTGGCAGTGGTGATAGCGGAGGAGAATTCCGCCAGGAGAGACTGGTAGGAAGACAGGTCCGATGGGTCTTTTGATTTCCTCCACTTCCTCTCAGCTGCATGTAGGCTGGGCCTGGAGGAAGGATCGAGCAGGCCGGGAGACAAGAGGAGTCAAGGGACTGAGGAGAGAGAGGAAAGCAGCGCGGAAGATGCGGAATCAGTGGGTAGTTTGGAGAAGGATTCAAGAGGAGGGAGGGAAGTGGTGACTCTGGGGGCAAGGGAGGAGGGTGATAGAGAGTGGAGGTTACATCGGACAGAAACAGTGGGGGTGAGAGAAGGGGAGGGAGGCAGAGGGGCTAGGGGGATGGAGAAGGAAATTAAGTGGTGATCGGACTTGTGTAAAGGGGTAACAGTGGGGTTAGAAGAGGAGCAGTTCCTCAGAAAGATCAGGTCAAGAAGGTTTCCAGCCTTGTGAGTTGGGGGAGAGCGCTGCAGAGAGAGGTCAAAGGAGTGAAGTAGTGGTAAGAAGGCAGCAGATTGGGAGGCTTCCAGGTGGATGTTTAAATCTCCTAGGAGGATAAGTGGGGTGCCATCCTCAGGGAATGAGCTGAGTAGAGTGTCAAGCTCATCAAGGAACAGGTTGATCAGGTTCATCTCAGCTCTGGAACAGGTTGATCCTCATCTCAGCTTTCCATAAGACTTTGTTCCAGAACACTACAGGTGTTAAAAGTGGTGTAAAGTGTAAAGTACGTCTCTGCAAACTGTAACCTCGGCATTGAGGCTTGCAGAGGTCTGCATCTTGTGATGAGCCCTCTGAGGTTATGCTGGTGTAGTCTTCTCTTGATGGCCGTCTCCAACACATCTATGCCTACTTCCTGGAGTGTTCTTGATCTGCTGAGTAGTTACAAAGGGACTTTTCTTTACCATTCAAAGGATTCTTCTGTCATCAACTACACCGGTCTTCTGTGGTCTAGCTGGTCTTTGGCATTGCTGAGCTCACCATTGTGTTCTTGTTTCTTACCAATGTAAGAACCAAATAGCTGTAGTTGATTTATTCTTCAGCCTAATCATGGCCTTCTTTACTAACATTGACACTTATTTGGTCCTCTTGTTGAGTGACAACAAAATAGACTCCAATGGCACTCCTAGAATCAACTTGAAACCTTTTGGTGGCTCTTTTATGCATGAACTAGCTATTAAACACACCTGTCCATGAAAAAATTGAGCTGCAAATTTTCCAATTACTCTTGGTTCCCTAAGGGGGGGGGAGGGGGACTATGTATAAACACGGCTAGAATTCCTACACTGTTCACCCAATATGGATGTAAAAACCCTCAAATTAAACCAACAAGTCTGCACTTAATAGTCATTGTTTTATTTAAAATGTGCAACTCAGTGGAGTACAGAGCCAAAACAACAAGAAATGTGTCACTGTAAAAATATTTGCGGACTGCACTGCATCTGACTCTGATTCAGAAGGGCACAGATTAGTCAAATCATCTTCATATTGTGTGTTATGTAAAATATTGGAATTTATCCACGTCTTAACTGAGCACCGCCCTCCTTTAACTGCAGGAGCTGGGGTTATATTAAGTACGTTAGAGGTCACAGGAGATCTTGTTTCTCCGTGATGGGCGCGTGAGTCAGCATAACTTTGGCCAAGAGACAGGGGCGCCTCCTTGTACAAAAACATGCTTCAGCAACACGCATTTTATGACATCCTCATCTGCTTTCGATATTCGCCCATTCCACCATCCCACAGTTTTATTTTCCCCTCTCACTTTACATCCATTCCACAAACAGCAAAGTCCGTTCAAATATGGACAAGTGATTATTGGCATAGGCATGACAGTCCAATGCAAAAGCACTCCAGTTACCATTCACAATCAATGCTGAACATGATCTGAAGGGATACAAAATGTAAAAAAATTCTGTCAAATATGTATATATTATAATATTATATGTGTTATATAATGTAACTACAAACTGGAACTGGAAACCCCCAGATGTTCAATCCCCAGATGTCAGATTGTAATTTAGCATGGTGGCTTGTTAGCCATAGTTTTAAACTGCTTTCATATGAATTTTTGCTCATATTGATTACTGATGCTCGCTAGTCACCTGAGAAATCCAGATTCAGATTCTTTTCAATTTTATGTTACCTCGGGGACAGCTTGCTGCCTAGCACTAGCTGAGCTCGGTTTGCTAGCTAGCACTAGCAGGTTAACTCGCTAGTTAGCACTGTTAGCAGTGGACTTCAAGCAGCCAGATGCATAACAAGGGCTAAATGCTTACTTATACAGGTATAGGCCTACGGGAGGTAAGCGCTAACCACAATGGGCCTCATACAAGAACCTTTTTTTATATTCTTATCATAAATGTCTCTTAATTAATACGAAGAGCTCATATGCTCGGATTCAACACACACCTATCTTCAGACAACTGTCAAAAATGAATATGTCCATTATAATACAGTGAATATGGTATTGTAGGTGGGTTCCATCAGATAGATGGCCAATGGGATTAACAGAAACAAGGGACGTCACATGTAGTCAGTACCTGATTGGGTAGACGGCGGTTCATTTGTTCTGACAAAACATAATATGG
Source organism: Conger conger (assembly GCF_963514075.1). Taxonomy (NCBI): domain Eukaryota; kingdom Metazoa; phylum Chordata; class Actinopteri; order Anguilliformes; family Congridae; genus Conger; species Conger conger. The sequence goes on from NC_083771.1 coordinate 27,370,280, forward strand.
GGAACCTCCACACAGATCATGTTGTCATAAACTTCCTGTGTTAAGTCAATTAGGGCATCTACTCCCATTAGAACATCTATTTTCATTAGAGGTCCTTTCAAAATAATACATAAGGAACAGATTTACAGTGCCCTCCATAATGTTTGGGACATTATTTATTTGCCTCTGTACTCCACAATTTGAGATTTGTAATAACAAAAAAATGTAAGTGCACATTGTCAGATTTTAATAAAGGGAATATTTCTAGATTTTGTTTGCACCATGTAGAAATTACAGCAGTGTTTATATATAGTCCCCCAATTTCAGGGCACCATAATTACATTACATTACATTATATGGCATTTAGCAGACGCTCTTATCCAGAGGGACGTACAACGAAGTGCAAATCAAACACAAGCATAAGTGCGAAGAGGACCTGAGAGGACAGTACAGTTCCGAGTCCTAGTGTAAACATACAGATAATCAGAACCCTTGAAGAGTAAATAATGTTTAGGACACAGCAATGTTATGTAAATGAACATAGTCATGTTTAGTATTTTGTTGCATATCCTTAGCATACAATGACTGCTTGAAGTCTGCAATTCATGGACGTCAGTAGTTGCTGGGTGGCTTCTCTGGTGATGCTCTGCCAGGTCTGTATTGCAGCCATCTTCAGGTTGGCTACTTTGCTCTTGCCATCACTCTGATGTAAATTAATCTTCGTCTCATCTATCCACAAGACCCTTTTTCCGGAACTGTGGTTGCTCTTTCAAGTACTTCTTGGAAAAACTGTAACTTGGCCATCCTGTTTTCGCGGCTAACCAGTGGTTTGCATCTTACAGTGTAGCCTTGTTACTGTTCCGTGGACAGTGGTCACTGACAAATCCACATCTGACTTGTGAAGAGTGTTTCTGATCTGTGGGACAGGTGTTTGGGGTTGTGGAGGTCTTCCTTGGCCTGTCAGTCCCTTTGCGATTAGTGAGCTCACCAGTCCTCTCTTTATTCTTAATCATGTTCCACTTGATTTTGAAGGCTATAAGGTTTGGCCGATATCTCTAACCATTTTATTCTTGTTTATCAGTCTTATAATGGCTCCTTTGAGTCCTCATGTTGATAAACAGTTTCCAAAGGTGATCGAAAGGGGGGGCGGCCTGTAGTGTAGTGGTTAAGGTGCATGACTGGGACCCGCAAGGTCGGTGTAGCCACAATAAGATCCGCACAGCCGTTGGGCCCTTGAGAAAGGCCCTTAACCCTGCATTGCTCCAGGGGAGGATTGACTCCTGCTTAGTCTAATCAACTGTACGTCGCTCTGGATAAGAGCGTCTGCCAAATGCCAATAATGTAATAATGTAATGTAATGAAAGACTAGAGGAAAGATTAGGTGCTGAGAGCTCTCTTATACCTGCATTAAGGAGGCAATTAAACACACCTGAACAATTACAAACACCTGTGATGTGTCCCAAGCATCATGGTGCTCTGAAAAGGGGGGTAGGGGGCTAGGGGGTATGTATAAACACCACTGTAATGTCTACATAGTGAAACCAAAATGTATAAAAATACCCTTCAATAAAATCTGAGAATGTGCACTTTAACCACATTGTGTTGTTCCAAATTGTGTGATTCCAAATCTAAAATTTTGGCAAATCAGAGGGAGATCAAGATATAATGGGTCTTCATTGTGGACATTATGGAGGCTTTTATTTACTATATCAGATTTGCAGTGGGTCAAGTTTGAATGCACTTAGTACTTGGTAGCATTGCCTTTTCATTTCTTAATTTGAATCAAACACTTAGGGTACACTTCCACATGCTTCAGGGCTGTGTGATGGAGATTGTAAATAAAAATTTAAATAGATCTTAAATAATACCTCAACACTAAACCCAGCACACACACACACCCACAACTGATGTTCAGTAGTACAGGCCATAAAAACAACATAAATGAGGTCAAATTGAATTTGTTCGCATCACTTCATGTCGTGTACTTGGGCATGTGTGCAATGTATTGACGGATAGGACTGTGTGTAAGAGAAAGAATGTGTGCGTGTGTTTGTGCTCATAAGACTGAATGTGTATGTGTGTGTCAATATGCACACTCAGTCTGTGTCAGAGTGTATGTGGGTTTAGCATATTTGTGTCTGCATGCGCATAAGGACAAGCTGTGATAGGTCACTGTGCACTGTGATATGCGTCAGCATGTCTTGCGTGGCTGTTTTTTTTTTGGGGGGGGGCGGGGTAGGGGCAGCTGCTTAGTTCATCAGGACACCCAGCACAACTCACACCCCCAAACTGAGAGGAGTCCGAATTCAGACTCCTTCCTCACAACACATTCCTTTACATGCAGGACTGCACTTTCTCTCCCTTCATTCCCTCTCTCTCCTCTGTGGGGAGGGCTTTAGGAGGTCAGACCCATGTTCCTGACGTGTCCTAGTCAGTGTCGCTGTGGACTTTTCTCCCTCTGTCGCTGTGTTAAATTGACTCGCGACTTCACCACAACATTGTTCCAAAAGCGTGACATCACAGCTGTAATAAAAATGCCTCACAATTCACGGTTGTTCCCCGGAAATTACTCAACACTTGTAAACGATGAGGCAATACGCACTTCTTACAAAGGTTACCACATGTACTTGCAACCGCAGTGAGGTTGTTCGGTATAAATACTTTTGCTTGCAACTCTTGCCAGAAATGAATTAATACCTCCCTGAAGAAATACCTCCAGCTTCAATGCGAGGGCAGGCTGCACGCAGAAACCTAAGAGTGAGCCTTATCCTCCTGAGAACGTCCGTGGAGCTCCTGCCCAGCACCAGCCCTCCCACACGTTTTTAACAAACATCATCCACCGCCTGGAATAACACACGCACACGCGCTCGCTCACATGCACACGCGAACACGCAATGCTGTACACTCGGTCGTACACAACCTGCTGAAGAAAACAGCTCAAGCTAAGCTTTGAAATAGCTAGTAGCTGGTCGACCAGTTCAGACCAGCTCAAACTATGTTTTTAAACAGCCGGTAGCTGGGTGACCTGTTCATACCCAGTTAGAACCGCATTATGACCAGCTTTGGCCATGCTGGTTGACCAGTTCATACCCAGCTCAATTTTGAAGCAGGTCAAGCTGGCATAGATGGACTTCATAGCAGGGCACATGCACGCACACACACACACACACACACTCACACACTCACCAGCACGGAGAACACCAGGGCCACGATGTTGATGGGATAGGCGGGGCAGAAGCAGGTGAGGATGGTGAGGAACAGGTAACTCCGCAGTGGGGGGACTTCGTGGGTCTCGCCCTCCAGACTGTGGTCCAAACTGCGGCTCCACGAGTGCTTCATGTCTCCTCGTACGTTCCCCAGAGACGTGGGACCATGCATGTGCGCCATGCCGAGCCAACGGGGGAGGAGATCAGTGTCAGAGCTTCAGGACCAGGAGGGCAGCCGTGGCACCAGCGATGGAGTGAGTTCGAGGTGATTAAAATAAAAAAATAAAATAAAAAAACTTAATGAGTTTAAAAAAAAGAGCTGAGGAGTCCTGAGGGGTCTGGAGAGCTGGAGGACAGGAGAGGTGACTGAGGGAGAGAGGGGCGCTGACGTAATTATTTTAGGGGTAAATATTATCCCTAACCACCCCCCCACCACCATTCCAGTCACCTCAGAGAGAGGGAGGGGGAGCGCAAGAGAAGAAGGAGAGAGGAGACTGAGAGCAAGAAAGAAGACTTCTGTTACTCTAATACGACCAGTTTGGGCCAGGAGGGATGTTTTTATTTTATTTATTTACTTGAAGGGACAGTTCATCCAAAAATGTTTTCACTTACCCAGAGTAGACTACTATTTTACCATCCAGATAGTTTAGCTGAGATTTGACAAATATTTCAATAGAGTTCACCATGATATAATGGACCTCATCGGGTCTGATCTTTCATGCTCATTAATGCAGTGAAAATTTACATTAGAAAAACTCAACAGGGAGGTCTCCAAATATACCGAGTTATTCGTGGACATCAACGAACCAAAAGGAAATTTAATTGAGAACTAGTTAACTGTCCACACAAGCACACCAGTGTTCTGGGTGAAGTGTTTTGATCAGTGACTTCCCAAACTGTGCATCATCAGTGCAAACTTGTGTGTGCTTGCATGGACAGCCAAATAGTTCTCGAATAAACGTGCATTTTTAAAGCTCTGTGGGTATCAGAGTATCAGTATATTTGGAAAGAGATTGGTCTGAGTTTTTGTTAACGTAACAAATACAGTATTTTTGTAAAGAATTGGCTTGCTAGTGGTAGTTTCTTACAAGCATGTGTGTGCAATAATTCACATTTCAATGGTTTTCTGCAAATATTATAAAAACCTGAACAAAGCAAAATTGATATTGCGCACCCCCCTTCCCTCCCTCTCGCCCCGTTAATTATCCTGGCAATCAAAGACACAGACCAACACACACAGACGTCAGTGGAATGTTTTAAAATAATTTATTAGGAATTTTAAAACTTAAATTTTCAGGAGAAAACAAGAAGAAAACAAAACAAAAAAGGAAGACGATATTAGGAGCTCAGGGTTGGTGAAGACCTTTGTGTGAATCAATCACACCTGTCAATCACAGAGACCACCCCTCCCCCTGTAGCCCCACCCACCCTTCCCTCACAATCCCCCTCAGTCCCCCCCCCCCCCCTCCACCCCCCCACCCCCAACCCCACATCAGAGACAAAATTGACAAGAGACATTTTCTTTACAACAAACAAAAAATCCCCCCAAAATAAGATCTGTTACAAAGAAAAATGTACAGCTTTTCCTGAAAAATGTACAGCTTTTCCTGAAAATAAACTCATAATGCCCTCGCTGTTTCGGTCCTTATTACTTCGTTAAGAGTTGATTTTCACCTGGGTTAAAAAGCTACAGTGTTTGTGTCAAGCAGTAGTTTAACAGGGGCTCCCTTATTGCTGGTCAATGTAAGAGAACAGATTTATGTTCTGCGGATGGGCAGTGGGGGTACATTTTAAAAAGGGTCATGTACAAAAGTCAGTGGAGGCAGGGGCCTCCTCGTAAAAGTAAATGGTAGCACTTCTGATCAAGTGTCTTCCATCGGAGCTCCACAACACCTTCATAAGCACTATATAGACCTCCGTGACCATTTCTGCCACTTCAGGACTTCAGAACGCTGGCTCAAATACGCACCTGTTTTAGATGCTCGGACGATCTTGCATTTAAGCCAACAAAGAGGACCAGAAGGTTTGCACTTTTTCCGTAATTGGAGCAGTATTTGCATCCAAAACGATAACACATTTGACCCAGGCCTGCCAACAAAGAAACTTAGTGATACATACATGCATTGAACCTGACCGAGTCTATGACAATGACATTGCTTGTGAGTGGTTGGTATGTACAGCTTATGAAGGCGTTGTGCAGCACTATCTAGAGAAAGTGGAAGACAGTGTATTTGCCTACAGTAGTTATGGACTCAGGAGCCCTTCTATTGCTCAGCGTCTGTGTGAGACAGAGTGTATACGGACAGACATCGGTAATGAGCTGCACACCGTCTGTCTGACTGAAATCTGCCATCAGCTCGTCGAACAAAAGTACGGCCTGTAAATGAAGCCTTTTACAGCAGGGTATCCTTTACAACAGGGAGCCCAGCACACTGGGGGAACCATTTACAACGGGAGTCCCTGTACCCTGGGGGACCTTTTCAGTGTGGGGACCCTTTACAACGGGGGTCCCTGTACACTGGAGAACCCTTTAAAGTGGGACCCCGTACAGCTGGGGACACTTTACAGCAGGGGACCTGCGACAGCGGGGGACCCTTTAAACGGCCGGACAAAGCCATACGTAGTGTACTCTACGGCACTGTGGAACTTCCTGTATATGTGCCGTTCACACACAGCCTGTCCCTGTATCACACATGTACCGCTCATTTCAGTAGCCATCTCAGCCCCACCCTACCCTCACACCCCACACCGAAAAACAGGAGGTTCTGAAAAAAGGATGGCAGCTGTGATCCTTGTAAAGGAACCACAACCATTCCCTCAATACAATTACACGGATACAATGGGGGGGGGGGGGGCATTACGGTTTGAGGGGAATTGCTTGCAAGTCTGAGGTCTGGTTCAGTTCCCAGGTCACACCCTTGAGCAAGGTACTTAACCTGACTGCCTTCAGTAATTATCCAACTGTTTAAATGGACTGAATATAAGCTGTGCACGTCGCTCTGGATAAGAGCATCTGCTAAGTGGCTCAAATGTAACAGAATATGCAAACGAACCTCCTAAATGTGAGTGCGCATATGAATACCCCCAACACACGTGCGCACACACATATATACGCGCACGCACACATATATACGCGCACACACACATATATATGTGCACACACACATATATACGTGCACACACACATATATATGTGCGCACACACACATATATATGTGCGCACACACACATATATATGTGCGCACACACATATATATGTGTGCACACACATATATATGTGTGCACACACATATATATGTGTGCACACACATATATATGTGTGCACACGCACCACGACCCCAGCCTCACAGAGTTAAAGAGGAGGGACGCAGCCGGTTTAGAACAGTGGCGAGACAGCCCCCAGAATCCCCTGCTGTGCGAGTTTGTCCTTCATTAGTCAGTGATTGTTACTGTAAACGGAACGGCACAAAAAAATATCAACAACAAAATAAAATCAACAGAAAGAGAAACATCCAGAAAAATATACACACACAAACCCCCTGTCCCCACAAAAAAAAAGTACTAATGTAAGAGCGCTTCCCTCTTCCTTCATCCTGAATCCCGTAAAGATAGGAATCCGTCACTTCCAAAATGATGGAAGCACCAGCGCCAAGCCCCCTGCACCCCTCACCCTCACCCCTCCCACTGTCCCAATATCACTCTGATATTAAAAACACCCCTGCACCATCCCACCATTCAAAAGAATCCCCTCTACTTTCTGTCAGAACAGCAGGGGCAGGTCTTCTGAGAGAGAGAATGTGGGAGGTGGGAGGTGGGAGGTGGGGGGGGGGGGGTCAGGAGATTAACACAAGCACACCTTCACTGAAGGCGACCTGCGGCTGTTCTCTGAAAAACACACGAAAGGAAACGGTCCCTACGCTTACGCGTCGCCCCACCTCACGCGTCCGGGTCAAGGACTGCCAAAGAGAAACGTGAAATTGACTCTCCTTATTCGGGTTTGCTGACCGTGTTACCGCCTGTACAGAAATAACAGCAGATAAACATGCTGATCATCAGACTGCTTTTCAGCGAACAGCCCCACTTGCCTCCACACGGCCTCGCACCTGTGTGAGAGCACACCGGGTTCTCAGAATTCAGGGTGTTTTATGCAAAGCAGGCATTTCCAGTTTAAATAAACTCACCCTCTCCCACCCCGCCGGTCAGCTAAATTCAAAACACTAAGTCTTATGTACAATATCTTACAGGAAGAAATAAAACATTGTTCAAAACCAGTTACTGAAAAATACCTTCTTGATTATTATTAATATTATTATTACAAATGCTTTATGTTTAAAAACTACCAAAATATACATTTTATTTTATCCTTTTTCATCTTTTTTTTTGTTAAACAAAGATTGTGATTTTAAATCAAATTTTCTTTTGTGTTAAAATTCATTAAGAACCCAACAGTGTGACACAAACAGCAAATCGCACAAATGAGCTGTTTCTGTAACTGGAGAAACGCATTAAAAATAGTAATCGCAATAGGGTCCGCTCCTCCTCTTTGTGACCGTGTGACAATGGTTTTACTATCAGACAAATATGTATACTTAACCAAAAATAAGACATCGAAAAGGATCAAAAACAAATAAAATTGTAAAACAAGAAAAAAAAAAACCACCCCCCCACCCCCCAAATACAATAAAATCCTTTTATAAAAGATTTTTGTTTCTTGTTCATATGAAAGAGAAGCTGTACAACAGCCCCACTGCAGGAAAAAACAAAACAATCTTACAGGAGGAACAGGACAAGAAAAAAAAAGTCAAACAGGAAGTGATATTAGTACAGGAAGTGATGTTAGTACAGGAAGTGGGAAACAGGGGGTGGGGCATTGGATCTTCCATCCAGATGGGAAAAGCCAAGGGTCAAGTTAAGAGCTGCTGCAGCCAATTGGTTCGTGCCAGAGACACGCAGCAATTTGATTGGCTTACTGCAGTTGGCTCCTCCCCCTCCTATATCCGGCTCTCACAGTCTTGAAAAAAAACGAGAGAAAAAAGAAAATCAGGTCTCAGAAAGTTCCAATATTGATCATTCAAAATTAGATCGTCTGTCAGGAGACAGTAAAATGCCACAGCAATTTGCTATTTTTCATCACCAATTTGGAATGACCAACTGCTCTGAAGTCACCGCTTCTTCATAGGGTACCTAGACGGCAGGTCCCCTAACGACCAGAGGTGCCGCTCTTGCAGGATGAAGGGTGAGATTCTCACCCTCCCTCCCTAATTTGACACCACAGTCAGAAAGAAAGAAGTCCTGCCCACACATGGCTCAGCGTGGTCAGGGCTATGGCACTGGACTAGGCACTGTCAGTGCCCCCCTAGTGAGGACGCAGGGAACTGAGACTCACCTCCTCAGTGGTAGCCATTAGTGAACGCTGTGGCAATGAGGGGACCCTGTGGGGGGGGGGCAGAGGAGACTCACATCAACACACTGCCCTCTACAGGCGAAACACTGCGTTACATACATTCAGCACAGCGGTAACCAACCCCGTTTTCACTCAAACCCAAACAAAGCACCCCGTATTCAACAGCGAATGGTCTTGTCGAGCGGCCAATTGGTAGAATCAGGTGTACCAAATTAGGGTGGAAATGAAAATGCTAGATCTCCATAAACAGGGTTTGTTACCACTGATTTATCTTGATTCACCTAGACCGACTTACAAAGTGAAGTGCATCTGCAGTACTAAGAGTAGCTACAGAAGTAGTGCCTTTATCAAAAGCCCTGCACAATTGATGCTTCTCATTCACCCATTTACACACCAACGGCGATTGGCTGCCATGCAAGGAGCAATTTGGGGGTTAGGTCTCTTGCTCAGGGACACTTCGACACACCCAGGGCGGGATCGAACCGGCAACCCTCCGACTGCCAAAGTCGCCCTATATGTGCTAACATGCCAAGACCCTGCACCTCTGCAGAATGAGCCTCCATCTTACGCTTTTCGGTCACGAATGTGGGGATTGTAGTCGCACGTGTACTTGCACGGAGTCTTACCCCAAGGCCATGCCCGAATCCAGCATTGGGGGCGGGGCTAGCTGCGCTGATGTAACTACTGACTGCAGACTCCTGGTTGGCTGCTGCATACAGGTCTGCCATTGGTCCAGGGCTGCTAGTGCCCAAGAAGCCTGCCGCACGAGAGGGCCCACCGCCTGAAAGAGAGGAACAGCAGAACAACGGCAGCTCAGAAACGCCTTAAAACCAGCAGGGTCTGACAGGGTTTAGACAGCGACACACATTCATCTGCAAAACCGCAGACACAATTTCACTGTGAAACATTCACAAAGTTGCAGGGAAAGACATTGGCAGAGTAGTAATTACAACTAAGTGTTATACTATTACTTTTACATTACATTACATGAATGGCATTTGGCAGATGCTCTTATCCAGAGCAATGTAGAGTTGATTAGACTAAGCAGGAGACAATCCTCCCCTGGAGCAATGCAGGGTTAAGGGCCTTGCTCAAGGGCCCAACGGCTGTGCGGATCTTATTGTGGCTACACCGGGGATCGAACCACCGACCTTGCGTGTCCCAGTCATGCACCTTAACAATGCTACAGGTCGCCCCATTACTTAGCACGTAACATTTAACAAATTCAAATTTAACACTGCGACACCTGAGAAACGCACACAGGTAGCCGGGGCACACAGACACTGTCACACAGGGAGGAGTGTAATGGAGGGACAGCGCCCCCTATCTGTACCTCTGACCACTGCAGCCGCTGCAGCAGCCGCTGCCATTGGTCCGTAGGCCGTCAGTGGAATGGCTGTGGGAGGCAGTAAGAGAGAGACAGGTGAGGTTTTTACCAGCACACACCTGCAGGTAACACCATGGCAGGCATTTCAGAATCAACCCTAACCCAAACCCAAGTTCTCCTGAAATGGAAGGAAACAAAGTTCTGTTGGTAAACTCAGCTCTAGTCTTCACGGAGAACCACTTCAACAAGGATCACACAATCTAGGAATTAGGGGAGTGCAGAGACAACACTATCAGTGTCTGTCCAACGGACAAAAAATCGTAAATGCATCTGTCCGTGTCTAGAGAAAGGAACTGAAACAGGTGGTCACTGCGGCAGCTAATTACCATCATTTAATTTCCCTTCTAATGCCCTCTTTTCCCACCAATCTCGTCTTACAAATCATTGAACAAACTTCAGGAAGAACAAGAAGATGCAGAAAGTGCATGATCAATGCCTTTATGAAAAACAGCATTTTGATTCAGATACAGCCCGTGCAGGGACGTTTGCAGCGCTTCAGCTGGGCGCCCACAACGTTGTCAGAATGTTTTTGGTGCTTAAGGAGGATTGGCACAACGTTGTGTCAATGTTTGTAGCGGCAGATTAGCTCAGCTCAGTCAGTAGATCATCCCCTGCTGTGCCCCACTCACAGAGGAGTTCAACATCCATCTTCATCCAGAACAGAAACCCCCTGAAATCAGGCATGATAACTGTGTGTGTTCTGGCTTGTTGCAACCACTGATTCTTGTTTGCTTTTCAAAACCGCTTAGCACCAGTGTTGGTTCACCGTTACATCTGACCACAGTCAAGGATAAACGAGCAGTCTGCCGTTTTTGACAAAAATTTAGGCTAATGAAATTACAAAAAGGATTGGCACTCCTGGTGCACTTCTTCTTAGGCCACTGAGGGTCGGTGGTACCAGCCCATTATTGCCAGCACTTGATAAAAGAAGCAACCTTTAAATAAACAAAAGTATGCCAAGGCAGAGAAGCATGCAGTGCCAAATGGACAGTCGTATGGCCTAGAATGAGAGCTATAAATTTGTTGTTTGAAAAACTTGTTCTAACTGAAGTGGACACGGAGGACACTATACTATAACTATACTATAACGACAAAGACAGTGACGAATATTATCATTGACATCACTATCAGCCCCTCACTCTATCGAAATCCATCCGAATTTACAGGGCGTCACGTTCAAAATTGCAGATGACATAGCCGAGGGACTATTTACAGTATGTTATCGTTCCTCTGGGTGGATGCTCACATCGTTATCGTCACAGTTAGAGCTCTTGGTGTGGATCAGCCTTTAGCCTGAGTTGTAATGGGGGTAGCTGCTAGCGATGTATCAGAATTTGATACCCACTTTTGCAATGGCAAAGATAAGGAATTGTACACCACGTCATCTTTCCAACATTATCCATGTCAGTGATGACCATAAAAACTGTGATTAATGAAACACCATTGCTACATCACAACTTTTGTGCGCTCTAACATTTTTTCAGGTCTACACATTAAGCCCGGACCAACTTCCAGCTTTCTCTCCAAATACACAAACGGGTCATTTTGTTGGTTGAATGGAGATAATGAATACAACTGGCATCCTCTCCGCACTCCCCAGTGGATACCAGAGACAGACACACAGACAGAGACAGTCTTGTAAAGTATAGACAGTAGAGAGACTGACCTGTGATCTCGGGGTGGTGGGATGCTGGGAGTAGGGGGGTCCTCTCCAAGTGGAATTCTAGTAAAGAGAGAGAGAGAGAGAGCGCTTCAGCACACTGCACGTACACTGTCACTCACAACCGCAGCGGAGGGGGCAGCTCACCGGGGAACTGGTAGGTGTATCCAGGGGCGATGCCCGTGTACCCACGGCTGGTGTAGGTGGCCGCCTGGAACCCTGGGTAACCTGCGGGAAGGGAGGAAGGATCGGTACGAGTGTCAAACGCCTGCCGCACACCTGGGTGGCACTGACTACCCCACACAGTGGCCAGGTAATCTGAAGAAAGCCCCATCGGGACAGAGCTATGCGTTTTATTTACCTACATAACCAATGGATGAGGACCTGACCTGGCTCAAATAAAACGTAAACTCTTTGGACACCAATAAAGCACTTGTATAGTTCTAACAATTTAAAGACAAATATAATTTTTTTTACCAGTATTCAGAACAGAAGAAATTGTACGTTCAATGATTTGTACATTTTGTTTTTCAGGACAATTCTTAAAGATCTGCATGTATGTTCGCTATTTTACCAGCACCTAAAGTGTTAAAATATCTCAGATATATAGATACTTAAAGGAACATGCTCCTTTATGAGAAAACTTGACAGCCCTTGCGTATTTATCTCAGTTGATGACACATTCTTCACCACAGTAACGCCCTCTGAATCAGGCTGGGGTGAGTGAGTTAACGTAAGGTGCAGTTACACGGCTTGGCCAACAGATGGAGGCAGAGTTCCGCAGCAGGTCACCTGTACAAACTGCCCAGCTTCAGTGGGTTTACTCAGGCTGCACTCTCTTACCCAGCATGCCGATCCCCAACATGAAAGCGTCCATCCCATAAGGCATGACCCGGGCCCGCCCCCTAGCTGTGCCAGTCGGTGACATCACTTCCTTGGGCTGGGCCTTCTTACACTCCACCTTCACCAAAAACACAGTGAGCTCATCAGAGACACACACACACAGGAGGGCCAGAAGGGTGGGTCATTAATAGGAGGAACATAAAATGTTGTGGGAGAATCATGGTGGCCCATCTTACCATTTTATTGTTGATCTCGTGGAAGTGGATCTCACACACCTTCTCCACTACATCTTCATTCTCAAACGTCACAAACCCAAAACCTGGAGCACAGAAATACACACTGTACTGACTCTCAGTGTCACACAAACATGTGCTACAGTGAGAAGCATGTTCTGTTTCTCACACACACAGCAGAACCTTCTAGATACTGTTCTGCTGTACAGAATAAATGATGTCTATTCATCGCTAGTGATTTTAGAAGAATATCCACAGATTTTAGTCAATGGAGTATCTGCTCTGATTTTGTGAAGTAGAGTATCTGTGCTGATCTCAGTCGATAGAACATCTGTGCTCACAGACGCTGAGTGATTGCAGCGGATTTCCTCATGTTCCCCTGGAGCCTTTAAGATTCTAAACGGCTGGCCCCTCCCACCTCAGACATGGCCCCTCCCCCTGCAGCAGCCTGTGGGATTTGGCCAATCCGCCGGCCGTCACAATCGATCTGTCAGGGGGAGGGCTTTGAGACGGCTTATTCTGAGCCCTGATTAACCAGCCTGTTAATTAGCACGCCCTCCCCCTCACCTCCAGGAGAGAGGAGAGAAGAGAGGAGGAGGGGACAAGAGAGGGGAGGGCCAGACACAAGAGAAGAGAGACGGGAATAGAGGAGAGGAAAAGCAAAAGAGAAGTAAAGGCCATTTTATAGTCCAGTGACAGAGCGTCGCTACGACTGTTGATGTGCAACGGACATCATTCTGTGCCTTTATACTTCTCCCTATGGACAACGACCACAGTATACATCTGGGGGGGCAATATATGTTGTGTGTTTCAGGCAAGCGACTCTGTGGCTGGACTATAACCTGGCCTTAGAGGGGTGGATGGGCAGGGCAGGGCTGGCTGAAAGGCCCAGGAGATGAGGTGAAAGTGCTGCTGTCCTGCAGTCCAACAAAGGACCACACTGAGAGCCAATCAGGAGCTGAGAAGGCTGACAACAGTGGAACACCGAATCTGGGCATGTCACCTAACGACAAGAGCAGGAAAATACCCTCAAACCTTCCCCTATGCTACAGCCAATCACATGCCACACTGCTGGCTGAAATCCTTGGTCTATAGGTGACACTACGGCCTAGACGCCTGGATTCTATACCACACCACGGAGGACTAAGAACAAAGTTGTTAACCACCCAACATCCTCCAATTATGAATCTGGATGTGACTATTAAAATTATATACATTTTTAATCTGTTCACCAGATCCCCCTTGTACAGGGCAAAACTCGTATTCACATATTTTTGCATATTAACCATTTCAATGAGTATGACCGTGAATGTGCACTGCAGGGGGTCCAGCTTAATAAGGGGATTTTCCATAGCTCTTGTAGTCATTTCAGCGCGCAGGGCCAGATGGAAGCTCACCTCGATGCCGGTTGGTCGTTTTGTCGAACATGAGCATGGCGTCATCGACCTGCAGGAGGGACACAGGAGGTTAGAGAGGGGGACAGACGGACAGCGAGGCTCCGTCGCACCACATGGGGCTTTAAAATGGCCCCCCAGCCCTGTAACACCGGAGCAGGGGCCCAGTGACAGATGGAGGGGGGTGGTGACAAAGGAGAGAGGGAGAGCGGAGGGAGGGAGGGAGGGCACACGCAACAGCAGGATATAGTTTACCCACCGGAAAGTTAGAACTGAAAGTCTCTCCTCTCAGTTTCTTTCTGTCGCTTATAAACTCTCACACATACACTTACTGCTTTGTCTCGCATTCTCTCCCCCTCTCTCTCTCTCTCCCTCACACACACACTCACACACACACACACACACACATTCTCTCTCTCCCTCTCTCTGAGTGGAGTGATGGGGGGGGGGGGGGGGGGGGGGGGCAGGGGGAATAATCTTTTCACAATCTCTGCCCCCCTTCTCCTTGTTCTTCCACAAAGTTTACCCGTTCCCAGGCAGTATGCAAAGAATTTCAATTAGAGCCACCCCCCCCCCCTCCATTGAAGAGAGAGAGAGAGAGAGAGAGAGAGAGAGAGAGGGGGGGGGGAAAGAAAAGTGGAACAACAAGGGAAAAAAGTGAAATAGTGCGGGATAACTGAGCAGGTACTGGAGCACTGGGAGAGGGAAAAACCCGACAAAAACAAAAACAGAAAGCAGAAAATAAAAAGCATTTAATGAGGAGGAAGAAAATGAAGCGATTAAAAATAAAGGAAAGGAAAGAAGGAGAAGAGAGCCGGAGAGAGGGGGGGAGAGAGTGACTGTAGGAGGACTGCGTGTTTGGGGCGAGGGCGCTGAAAGAGAGTGGTCAGACGACCAGAGGAACAGAGGAGGGGAGAGGAAGAGCGAGGGAACAGAGACAAAGGAGCAGAGGGGGAAAAAGGGGTCAGGGGCCCGTCACCCCCTCCTCTCCTCCTCTCCTCTCTCACCCCCTCCTCTCCTCCTGTCCTCTCCTCTCTCACCCCCTCATCTCCTTCTCCTCTCTTCTCCTCTCTGTGAGGGCAAACAAGCTCCCTCAGAAACAGAAACATCTGCCATTTAAAACAGACATTATACATCACTGTAGTTTCCATTCATCTCCATCGCACCACTGTACCCTGACCAAAGCTTTACACAACTGTGCACTGACCACAACTGTGCACTGACCACAACTTTACACAACTGACCCTAATCATAACTGTGCCCTGACCACAACTTTACACAACTGTGCCTTGACCACAACTTTACACAACTGTGCCCTGACCACAACTTTACACAACTGTGCCCTGACCACAACTTTACACAACTGTGCCTTGACCACAACTTTACACAACTGTGCCCTGACCACAACTTTACACAACTGTGCCCTGACCACAACTTTACACAACTGTGCCCGGACCACAACTTTCCACAACTGTGCCCTGACCACAACTTTACACAACTGTGCCCTAATCATAACTGTGCCCTGACCACAACTTTACACAACTGTGCTCTAATCATAACTGTGCCCTGACCACAACTTTACAGGCAGCTTTACACAATTGCGCCCGACCGGGTCAGATTTCCAACGAGGACTGCTGGAGCACTATATTGTACTCAAATACATTTACTTGTAAACAAATACGAGTTAACGGTTTTTGTTTCATCAATTATTTTTACACCGCAGCTTTAGCAGTTTGCCGTCTATGGGTAAAAATGTTAGCTCCTAGAATCCGCGCTCTGCAGGTCACATCTCAGTAGCAGTTGTGACGCTAAAGTTGAGGAGTTTTCAACATTGTTGTCATCGTCAATGATACAGGCAATAGTGTGCAAGTTAAGTCCAACTCAATTCTAGGGTGCAGTCAGTCAGAATGTGAATCAATACGGTGCCGGTGTGAAAAGGATCTATAATGAAATGTAATGGCTTTTTATTAAATACAGAATCTTGAATTCTTAAAGGAATTACAGGTCTGACTGCACTCTACTGCATGCTGTTAAATACAAATTACTCGGACAGTGAGACAATTTGTGTTGATCTGGCTCTATACTGCAGCGCACTGGATTTGAACGCTTTCGACTGTGAAGAAAAAAAAGAAAAAGTTTAAACTCCTTTTCAACTGTAGAACAAACCAAGAGTACTGCCCAGGATGTAGACATAGGTATGAAGAGTAGACTACACCAGCATAACCTCAATGGGTTCACCACAATATACAAACCACTGTTAAGAACAGAATGACCAGGTAAATGTTTGCTAAAAAAAAAACACACAAAAAAACTGTAGAGTTCTGTAACAAAGCACTATGTACAGAGAAACAAGAACTAACAGGTAACAAAGTGATGGAAAGAGGAAAGTGTGGAGAAAGAGAAGAATTGCTCATGACAAAACCCCCCCCACCAGAGGAGAAGAGCTGAAGGCAGCTGCAGGATGGCCCTGGTGAAGTCTACGGGGTCACAGCCAGTCACAGAAAACAAAGGATCCGCGATCGAGTGCTAAATATGACGGCCATTTCAGACTGTTCATTCGCACCATTAATATTTGCTCACCCAGAAATGGGGAGCTCTGTACAAAAAGAGCAGTAATTCCAACAAGGATCACCCAATATGATTGTCAATACCCTCAAACTAAAGCAGACTGCCTGCCCTCCAGTGCGCTGACATACAGTGCCAAAACAACAACAGAAAATCCACTGTCCCAACACTTTTGCATTTTAACCGTATATAAGCTCAGTCTGATAGTTTCTCCCCTATAAGGTATATGTTTCGTGAGGCCATTCAAGTTGAAACGCTCTACGACCAAGTCTCTTGAATAGAATTAAAAACACTTCTGTTTGGACATGTTAATCTGTTCCGATTTCGGTTTCTGTTCCAAAACTGAATGGAAGTTTTGTGAAGATGGTCATATTATTCATATTCATTCATAATCACAAGAATATTTATTTTCAAAATTGAAAGGAAGCAAAACTGTCACATTAATATTGCCAAAACATTTCTACCTTTGTGCCTGATATCAGCCCATCTCACATTTTTTTTGTTCTTCCAAAAATGTAGAGACGAGTGGAAAAGTAAGCAAAAGTAAGCATTAAACGGGAAACGTAAAAACAACAAAATACCAGTTTAAAGTACCATATGCACTTCTGGGCACAATGATGCAGTAATGAAATAAGTCCATCTAATCTGCCTGCTGCCCTTTCCCCAGGCTCTGCCTTGTCTGTGTGTGTGTGTGTGTGTTTATGTGTGTGTGTGTGTGTGTGTGTGTGTGTGTGTGTGTGTGTGTGTGTGTGTGTGTGTGTGTGTGTGTGCACAAGGGCTTTCGTTCCAAAATCTTAGATAAAAAATAAAAAAAACTGAACAGGGTTTATGGTATCCCCAGTCTCCCTGTTCACAGTTGGGAGTTTTTTTAATTTTTTTATTATTATTTGGCTTACAGAGCTGGTCTGGGCTCTGACAACCATTCACATGGATCACCTCACATCTGACCTTTTATTCAACAATCATTATTTTTTTCTCTCTCTCTCTCTCTGTCTGTCTGTCAGTCTCTCTCTCTCGGTCTCTTTCTCTCTCTCTCACACACACACGTATGCAGTCTCTATTCCTCTCTCTCCCTTTTTTCCCTATCCATCTCCATCTGCCCCTCCTCCTCCCCTCCATCCTTCCTCTTTTCTTGTCCCTCTCTCCATCCCCTGCCCCCCTCCCTCTCTTCCTTTGTCTCCCTCTCTCTCAGTAAATAGGACAGCGGACAATAAGGCCAGTCAGCCCCACTAATCGAGCCTCGTATGGCTGGATGGAGACAAACTTTTTTTCTCCGCCTTCAGCTCTCTGGTTTCACTCATCCCTCTATTCTGTGACCGGGGGTGGGGGGGGGTGGTGACGTTTTGGGCGTCCCTCTCTTCCCTGTTCTCGTTGCGTTATTCCGGTAAGCGCAGAGTTACTGGGGTGTGACAGTGAGAGAGCGGACTGGCCCTCGGTGACCAAATAACTCATTACCGCGCCACACACTGACGTGACCACACCGGAGTCTAGGGCCAGCGTTTGGGGGGCTGCGTGGCACCCTGGGGAGCGATACTAATAGGCAATGTTTGTGCAGCGCTGCAGAAATTATAACAAATAAATACATAAATAAATACAAATCAATCCTTTTAAAAGATGAAAAAGGCACATGCTGGAAGCCCCACCCCCGGTGCTAAAGTGGGTGTGTCAGCCCCACCCCCCGGTGCCAAAGTGGGTGTGTCAGCCCCACCCCCGGTGCCAAAGTGGGTGTGTCAGCCCCACCCCCGGTGCCAAAGTGGGTGTGTCAGCCCCACCCCCGGTGCCAAAGTGGGTGTGTCAGCCCCACCCCCGGTGCCAAAGTGGGTGTGTCAGCCCCACCCCCGGTGCCAAAGTGGGTGTGTCAGCCCCACCCCCGGTGCCAAAGTGGGTGTGTCAGCCCCACCCCCGGTGCCAAAGTGGGTGTGTCAGCCCCACCCCCGGTGCCAAAGTGGGTGTGTCAGCCCCACCCCCGGTGCCAAAGTGGGTGTGTCAGCCCCACCCCCGGTGCCAAAGTGGGTGTGTCAGCCCCACCCCCGGTGCCAAAGTGGGTGTGTCAGCCCCACCCCCCTGTGCTAGTGTGGGTGAGTGAGTGAGTGAGTGAATGAGTGACTCGGTGAATAAGTGAGCGATTATGTAAATTGCTTGAGTGGGTGAGGAGCCCCATAGATGGGGCTGTCGTTGGACTACTGAGTGAGTGACTGAGTTAAGGAGTTAGCGAATGACACCGTGATTGAGTCACTCAAACATCTGTACAGATGCCAGCCACCAGGCTGCAGCAAAACATTCTCCATGTGGTACTGATCATACAAGCCCTGATACAAGACGCATTGTACACGCGTACACGAACAGGATGACTAATTCCATCACTGAAGCTATTACTCCCATCAGACATTGCAACTGGAGGGAGGTACAAAATATTCAGTGTTAAACCAACACAGACAAAGTGCATGTAATCCATACTGGAGTCATGCAACTGAAACAGAATATTTGTGTGACTAATATGTGTACTGATACTGCACGGTGAAGATACAGGCCTAGTCACAATTATTTATCTATTGGAATAATTTATCTTTAGCTTGCACTAATAAAACGACAGAGGGGCCCACATTTGACCCCTATGTTGACAGGTGAACTGGCTGCACAAGGCACCAGATGTTCTTCAGGAGGAAGAAGGAAACTGGCTTCTCTGCCGGGTTGAGTGAGGCGCATTTCACAGATAAACCGTACCTTGCTGTGAAACCACAGCCAGGATGCAAGTGCCAACAGGCAGAAACCAGCCGACAGGCTTTCGGCCTGGTATCAGTGAAGAGACAGAGACACAGAGCCTACTCCCTGGCAGCCAGGAAACCACACGCTCCCGCAGGCCGAGAGCCATAACCACGCCACACTGCCACCTGCAGGGCGGGCTGACCCACAGCAACCACCCGACTGCGCCGGGTGACTCAAGGGGAAAGTTTACAAGCTGTTACTGCATGAAATTACACAGGCCGCCGTACAAAAACATTTAACAATGACTAAAAATCCTGGCCACCCTAATACCTTGTGCAACTACCATGGCAACGGAAAGAACCTTCCAATAGATCAATGAAAACGTTCATTAAAATGAATCTCCTACAAACCTCCTACAAAACCCAAAAACCACAAGGGCAAGACAATGACTCAACATAGAGCAATCTCACAGAATCAAACACTGCAATACAAACCCTCTGTCCTGTGTGTGTGTGTGTGTGTGTGTGTGTGTGTGTGTGTGTGTGCCTTTATCAGCCTCACAAAAACAGGCTACTCCCCCTTTCTCTACTGGTTTGATCTGTCTCCACATCTCCTCACATCTGGTCTTATTTTCCAGGATAATTACTTTTTTCTTTTCCTCCCTCATCTTTCTTTTTTCTCTCTTTCCGGTCTTAAACAAGCTTCCAGTCTTTGCTTCCTTTTCTCTCCCTCCCCCTCTCACATACAAACTCACAGATGCCAGTGACACTGCTAGAGGTTAAAACTAAGATTTTAAAATATAATCCTGTCTCGAATTCCTCTCCATCAAAATATATACTCACTGTTCTGACATCTTTCATCTCACACCCCCCTTCGCTACCTGTGAGCCAGGTGACCGAAGCACTCTAGACAGTTGGGTCCAACATGACCCACCCCTCCCTCTGTTGCATCATGGGTGGTGAATGTGTGCAGCTACCATGGGTGCCTGCCAACCATGGACCAGTACGAGGTTACTGCCAAGCTCATTTTAGAGAGCTGTCCACGGCACTCTGCTAATCCCGGGACCCATGAAGCCTCCCTCTGTCAGTATGTGTTGTAAATGGTAAACGGTTGGAATTTATATAGCGCCTTTATCCAAAGCATACAATTGATGCTTCTTGTTCACCCATTCATACACTCACACACCAACGGCAATTGCCTGCCATACAAGGCACCAAACCAGCTCGTCAGGAGCATTTCGGGGTTAGGCGTCTTGCTCAGGGACACTTCGACACAGCACTTCGGGGGATCGATCCAGCAACCCTCCAACTGCCAGACAACTGCTCTTCCTGCCTGAGCCAATGTTGCCCAACAATGTTGTCACGGTTACCTTGCCGAACTGGTCGAAGTACTGCTTCACGTCCTCGATGGTGGTGTTCACGGACAGACCCCCGACAAAGATCTTCTTCGTCCGGGTCACCAACTGCGGAGACGAGTCACAGGGTTTAACAGATTCAAAATAACACATGAACAATGCACATCCCACTACTTCCCCTGGTGGACCGCCTTCAGCATTTAGGAGTTCAATGATTACAGCTATAGTTTCATAAAATGAATCAATGAAACAGCTTAACATTAATCATTTGCCACAGCATATATAATGAAACCATGAGTTGTCTGAGAGCTGATCCAATTGATTAAAAGTCTTTGTATTAACATGGAATACTGATTCACTGTAACATGAATATCTGCTTCTGGAATAGTGAGACATTTAGAGAATACATCGTTCATCATTAGACATTAAAAGAGCCCAATTTAAAACAACGAGCAGCTTCAGTGGGAATTGCAAATATGGCCAGAACTTAAACCAGGAGATACAGGAAGGCTCCCAGATACACACGGTCCTGCCAGTGTGTGTGTATGCTAGTGTCTGTCTCAAGAGTGTGCATTTCTCTGTGTGCCTATATGCAGGTTTCTTTGCTCTGCCCTCTGGCCATGTGACAGGAAGTTACAATCCCACAGAACAAAAAACTACAATCCGACACAACAAAAAACTACAATCCCACTCTAGAGGTCCCATTACACAGGGGCAAGGAGATGGTGGGACAGGTCACATGACCTATGACTCACCTTTGGCTGAGCTCTGCGAGGGAATGCCACCTTTGGGTCAATCTGAGGGAGGGAAGAGGAAACCAAGTCATGACTCATGAGATGCACTGATAAGTAGCAGAGCTTCTGTCGAAGGTGTGGTCAGTTCCTGCTGAAGGAGTCATCCTCTAATTACAATCAAATTTATCCTCCATCCCGTTTGCTGAACAATGGCTGCACTCACACCTCCATTTTAAGCGAAGTAGCCGTCACTGCATTTGAACAAACAAGGAATTAAGGTGCGTG
Source organism: Conger conger (assembly GCF_963514075.1). NCBI lineage: Eukaryota > Metazoa > Chordata > Actinopteri > Anguilliformes > Congridae > Conger > Conger conger. Next base: position 27,392,030 of record NC_083771.1, read on the forward strand.
CGCTGCGTCACACAAGTTGTCCAGCGTGGCTTTGGTACACACTACAGAGACTAACCGCATGCGTGCTCAAATTTGGGAGTGAATTTCTGAATTATTCAGGTAGTGAGAAGTAGAATGTGATTGTTGAATGTGGATATTTAACAACTGATCTGTGTATGAACTGAACAGGATTAAGCTCTCCGATGAGGGTTACAACCGAACACTACACCCTCAATCTCCCTCTTTCACCCAAAACATAATTTAACATAGGCTTGTAAGGTTTGTAAAGTATTAACAGCTACAAACAATAGTGATCTTGATGGCTTGGTAACAGCTCTGCTAAAGGCCTAAACTGATATACATTTATGTAATCACTCTGGAAAAGAGTTTGTGCCAAGTGTTCACTTCTTTCTTAGTTTCCTAAATTCCATCAACATCGATTATATTGTAGCGTCGCCCACAGCAGTATGAAAACTATATGGTTTGGCAGAGTGGCAGAGCTAAAGCTAGCGGACGAGGGCATGTTAAGCATGTTTTAGCAAAAATAGTTATTATTGGTACAAATATAGCGCAGTGCAAGTGTAAAAGGAAAAAGAGGAAGATCAAGGCAAGCACAAAGACTCACTCTGACGATTAGGACAGATCTTACTGTGGCTGTGGGATGTAATGAAAGAGGCTTGACCCTCTGCAATCTGAGCTCCCACATTGTTCAGCTCGGTCTGCACACTCAATAACGAACAAGGTGAGGTCCAGCACAGCTTTCACGGTCTCACAACGTTTTTCACCAAGCTCTGGATCACGCCCAATAGTGTATTCTCTTGCAGATGCAGCGTCCTTTAAATCCGTCATTGCTATTGACGGAAGACAGATCCGGAGTTTAGAAGAAGAGTTGGAAAGGATACGGAGAAGCACACGGCCATATGAATGGGGCATCAGAAAAGTAAGGACCCCAGACCGAGACTACGACTATATTAGCCTATGTTACTGTGCAGGAAACGACTGCCAGACACCTCCTGTAGGACACAGAGACGTTGCACACTCTGTATGAGTCTCGGCTTAGGCAGGACATAACTACACAAATAACCTGAAGGCCGAGATCCCAGACAACGCGGGCTATCCCAAGCTAGCCAAACAGCAAGGACATTCCTGTCCGTTTCCAAAAAGCAGGCCTCTGCCGGTGACAGCAGTGACGCCCAGCACTCAGAACCGGCTCACCGCCGCTGCACACTCGCTAGGCCCCGCTCGGGGCCCTCGCCATTCTGCCGTCGAGCCAACTGTCCCGCACCTGTTCCGACACGGACAGAGACTCGCACTGTGCACGGCAACACGCGGACAAACGCACGCCTCCTTCAGACAGACCGTTTTATTGAGCAGACCTGGAAGACTTCATATGTCAACAAGTTCGACAAGAGGAGTTGCGGGCGCTCAATCAAGAAGTGCGTAATGAGATGCACTCATCCCGGCCAATTGAATCGCTCCCTTCCCTGGATAAGGATCGAGCCGGCCTATGGGGCTCGTACATTTTTAAGGAAAAATGTAATGTTCTGCCCATTTCGCATTCGATATGTCTGTACATTCTCAGTGTGCTCCCTCCCAGACAGGTGTGAGACCTCCGTGTGTGTGTGTGACTGATGAGTGTGTGTGTGTGTGTGTGTGAGTGAGTTTCTTGTATAAGCCCCCGGAGTCACCCAGTGTGCAGAGTCACTGCCTCTGATCATGAATAAGACCCATTAACAGATGGGCTCTGACCACCACTGACCCAATGGCAGAGCCTGACCTGCCCCTCAGCAAATGCAATCCCACCCAAATCCAATACACAACACGTGCACGACACGCAAAGTGATTAGACAAAAGGGAGAGCCAATCACAACCATGTACGGGACAGCATGGGCCAATCACAGCCATGCCGTGGAAAAGCAGCACAAATTACAGCCAATGCATGAAGAAACCTGCAGAGAGGAGTCTTTGGACCTTAGCTGTAGAGTCACTTCACTCAAAAACATGACCAACCAGCTAACGAGTGCTGCCAACGAGCTTCGACACGCACGCATGCACGCACACACACACCTAGGCAGTGTAATCCTGTTGGTTTCCTCCAATCCTATTAGTATCTTGGAGATACTAATCACAGATGGGGTTACACCCCCCTGACCCAGTCAGAGTAATCTCCACAGACCAGCAGCTAGCCACCTGAACACCTAGCACCAAAATACCTGAACACATATCACCAAACAACTGAACCCCTAGCACCAAAACACCTGAACACATATCACCAAAAACACCTGTACATCTAGCACCAAAACACCTGAAAACATTCACTCTTTACCACCTCACACCCATCACAAAAGCAACTGTACTCCTAGCTCCAAAACCACTGGGACACCTAGCACAAAAACACTACAGTAATACACATGAATATACAACTAAAAACTAAAATGGAACACCAAGCACCAAAATGAAACACCAACAACAATCACTAAAACACCTGAATACCGACCACATCCAAATAATCCTCAAATACACAAAACACATTCATTAAACATTTTACAGTAGAATAGCAATTTAAATGTGGAATTCTATACAGTTCCCCCTTATAGTCCTTTCAGAAAGTCAACTTTTCCATGAAATGGATTGCGTTTGCCATGTCTATACCACCTGCGGTTACTGGTGCCTGCTCTAAAACCTGACATTTCAGCCGACGTGCAACAGCTCATAAATCAGAAGAAAAGGAAGTCACACACTCCACATGCTCCCTTTATTTATTCACGATGTGGTTAAAAAAAACCAACGTTTTCGGCAAACTGTACCATCTCCAGGGTTACTGAAATGAGGTAAACCCGACAATTTAAAGACATTTGTGAAACTGAATGAACTGGAATGAACAGCAGGTGTGTGCACACGTCTATTCATACCTTAATATCGCCTTCCATTTTTTTCCAAATGTACGAGTTCCCAGTTGGTCTGTGCCTCATTTAAATTTCTGGCTATGTGACTCCAGCCACTACATTTTAGAAGGCTGTTCAACAGCTACAAATTACACAAAATATCTCCATTTCATTACATTACATTAATGGCATTTGGCAGACACGCTTATCCAGAGCGACGTACAGTTGATTAGACTAAGCAGGAGACAATCCTCCCCTGGAGCAATGCAGGGTTAAGGGCCTTGCTCAAGGGCCCAATGGCTGTGCGAATCTTGTTGTGGCTACACCGGGGATCGAACCACCGACCTTGCGGGTCCCAGGCATGTACCTTAACCACTGCACTATAGGCCGCCTGTTTCCTATTACAATCGCAGAGTTACACGGTAAAGGTAACAGACCATAGTTCAATCAAATCAAACTAACTTATTATCATTATTATTATATTTGCATAAAGTAAGTAACTTTCACAGCCACACTACAGTGACGAGGCCCAGACAGACAGACAGACAGACGATGCAGAGCAGAAAGTGAACAGAGCTGTTGTCGGGGTACAAGTGCAGTCAAACGCTGGCGACGGGCTACACACAGCCAGAATAAAGAAGAGAGAACCACCGACTCCTTTACTATAAATGTAGAGTTACATTTTTTTACTATTAATGCTCTGAAAATTGTGTTATAGGCGTTTAGACCTGTAAAGCAGGCAGGTTGTGAGATTTATTCCAGATTACATGGATGAATTATGACTGCAGCCATGTACCCTCACCAACAGGAAAACTCAGAGGACCAATTGGTGATTTTTTTGCAGCATGTCTCACATTGCCCAACTGGCTTCCTGCAACACTGCAACTCAGTTCAGCAATTTTGACACTCAACAATCAACACCACAACATGGACCAAAAATCTTCTGCCATCATGCGATTCTAGCAGGGACACACTAAGCGTACTTCTGGTGTGAGATCCATGTGAGCCTGCCATGTGAGATCAGAAGTCTCCTGTCATGTGGGGGGGGGGGGGGGGGGTTCCATCAAGCATTGCACATCAGAAAACATAGATTTAATTTTACACGCACAAAAGGTACAAGCGGAACAAGCGAAAGCATTCAATCTTATGTTATTGTGTAGTACAAAATGAATACCAGTGTCATCGAATCAACTTCAACGTGATTTTTACTTAACCTGTTTAAAGTATGAGGCTTTGCGTGTTGTCCTACGCAACCTTAAAGACGTGTTCTGCTCAAGTTTAGATCATACAATGACATGTCATACAACTTGCACTTAAGCATATCGGCAAATTTCGCATTTAAGCCCATATCTACACAAAGTCACCAAGGATCAACCAAGGTCACTCAGCCATTGTCCTAACTTACCATAGATCTATTCTACACAAGTTCACCGAGACAACTCATAACTTCGTATAGATCTACACAGGGCTACTCAGAAAACTCCAGCCTAACTCTTTTACATTACATGTCATTTGGCTGATACTTTTATCCAAAGCGACTTACAGTTGACTTAGACTAAGCAGGAGACAATCCTCCCCTGGAGCAATGCAGGGTTAAGGGCCTTGCTCAAGGGCCCGACGGATTGTGGAACCGGGGATTGAACCGGCGACCTTGCGGGTCCCAGTCATTTACCTTAACCACTACCATGCAGTCAGCACAGTGTGCACCTCCTGTGGAGGTGAAACAGGGGGTGGAGCCAGAGGACACACCCTCACCCAGAGCAGACTGCAGCAGACTGGTGGGACATCAGTCTGCTCTGACTCCGTCTGTGTAGTTCTGCTTCCATCATTAATAACTGACCTCACTGCCGTTTATTTATTTATTCAGCATCTGCCTCCACTTAGTTTCTGGGTCTGTAGATTCTTAATTTAACCAAAACGGACAAAGTAGATAAATATTTAAATAAAGATAAATGGTCATTTTAATAATAATAAAAGTAATAATAATAATAATAATAAAAATTGTATTGGAAATGTTCCTTACTCTGAGATGTACAGATAGGCATTTATACAATTCCCACTCAAAATATATTTATATATTTTTTTATCCCTTTCCAATGGCAACGTAAGAATACATTTATGATTTTCAAAAGATTTACTTTTGGCACAATATTCGGGGACTTTGAACTAAAGTGCAAATTTTAATAACGAGGCTTTACTTTTAAACATAAAAGTAAAAGGCTAAACATTACTTAGTTTCTGGGTCTCTAGATTCTTAATTTAACCAAAACGGACAAAGTAGATAAATATTTAAATAAAGATAAATGGTAATTTTAATAATAATAAAAGTAATAATAAAAGTAATAATAATAATAATAATAATAATAATAATAATAATAATAATAATAATAAAAATTGTATTGGCAATGTCCCTTACGCTGAGATGTACAGATAGGCATTTACACAATTCCCACTTTCCAATGGCAACGTAAGAATACATTTATGATTTTCAAAAGATTTACTTTTGGCACAATATTCAGGGACTTTGAACTGAAGTGCAAATTTTAAGATTGAGACTCTACTTGAAAACATAAAAGTAAAAGACTAAACATTACTTTAAAAATGTGTCTACAAAGGCACAGGATTCACTCTCCAGTGACCAATGACTTGTAATACTCAGACCAGTGAGCTGTCCAATTAGCAAACACCATCTGATTACACTGATATTGCAGGACACAAGAGTAGGTCACATCCAGTGAATTTGAAAAGAATTCAGCTTTTTTTCCCCTTTTCTTTTTTTTTTTAATGTAGGCAAATGTTCATCTCCATGACTTTGCAGATTTTGAGGACCCTGTTTTGACTGCACTCACTAGAGATCAGTTGATAGACACATAGATCATTACATTTATATAGCGCTTTTCTAGACACTCAAAGCGCTTTCCAATGATGAGGGGGAAACTTGCCTCAACCACCACCAATGTGCAGCACCCACCTGGCAGCCATTTTGCACGAGAACGTTCACCACACATTAACGTAGGTGGACAGGAACATTTACACTTAGTAGACACCGACTTCCAAAGAGATTTCCAAAGGTCATACATAAAGGTTTAGGCAGATGTGATGTGATCAGTGTCACATCTTTAGTAGTTAACACATCATAAGACGACAACAACAAACAAAAGGGTGGTATTAACATTAAGCATGCAGTACTTTAAGCAACAAATGGGTTTGAATGTAAAGTGTTAGAAGTAATTCATGTAGAGCTAGAAAAATCCTAAATAAAAACCAAGAGTAGAGCAGTCTACACAGGTGTGTTTTCGGCCTGTGGTTTGGGGCTCAGTGTTCAGTCATCTATCATAACTCTGACGCTGTCCCCGGAGGGAGGGCCTCAACAGTCCCAAAATCCTGAGATTTTGTCCTACTGTCTCCTCTCCCCCTCTCCCGCTGCCTGTAATCCCTGCCTTTTACTCTGCTCCCTGCACGCGAGCTGGGCTCGGAGCATTCGATCCAGAACACCAGGCATGCGTTTGTGTTCCGTTCCGCTTTAAGGGTCACTATGGAGACAGAGCATCCCAAGAGGGTGACAAACCACCCCCGGTGACTGACATCACCATGACGATCTTCATGGCAACCCCTCCAGGCTAAGCCTCTTCACCCAGGGAACTATTGCTGCCTTTTTTTTTTTCCCTTCTTTTTTCTCTCTCAATCACTCTTCCTGTACTGGTCATTAACCTCCCTGTTTCTCCTGTTTCTCCTCTTTCACCCCCCTCCCCCTCCCTCTCATTTTGTCACAAAAAACACATTCAAACAAAAATGCAGTCACATCCTCAAAAATATAACTGAGCTCGTTCTCACTCTCACTCACACATACACATACACATACCACTCCCTCTCTTTGACCCACCTCCCCCGGGGTTGGGGAGGTGGGTATTCCCTCATCCCCATGGTGACGAACTGGCTGTATTGTCCCCTGACACGGTTGCATTCATAACCAACAAAGACATATGCATAGCACACACACAGAGTTACGCACACTTTCACTGGCTTTACGCAGATCTAAAGGCAAGTTTTATACTTTGTTGTTTCAGGAAATTAATACTGCACATGTAAAAATACAATACCCTCACTATGAGTCGATCATGGTGACATCATGAGTCGGTCATGGTGACCTCACCTTGTTAAAATACCGTTTGTGCGCTGGGTTCTTGGGCGAGTAACTGCCGCCCCGGTCACGTGTTCCTGTACACGCAGTAATATTAGGCCAGCCATGAGAAATCCGCACTTGACCAAAAAATAAAATGAAATAAAAACCGCACTTGACGCGTCTGCCTGACTAGCGATTTAAATTGCATAGTTTAAACGGCGCATGAGGTATTAAAGTCTACATACGTTTGGTGTGTGCAATAGGGCTAAACCTACATTTAAAGGTAACTTTTCCTCCTGAAAACGTCAGGTGAACACGACCATGGAGGGAAAACCTCAATGGCAGTCCATCCGGAGTTATCATGGCGATGCTACGGCTTTTATATCCCACGCTCGCGACATTCACGCGGGAAGGGGAATCTAAGAGTAGGATGTTTTGTTTTTTTATTCATAAATATCTTACACACTCTCCATAAGCTTAGCAACGGGATGGCCGAGCAAACACAAAAGCGTTACACTCGTTTTTAAAAGCCCATGTATTTCGCACACGATGTTCAGTCAGCTGGAAGTCTGTTGGGCTTACCTCGAACTTTAAGCCAACTAGCCTATGTCGGGCTTCATGCTTTGAAGAGTAGGCGTTTTGGAATTATTATTATTATTATTATTATTATTATTATTTTCATTTTTAATAATGTACGTGAACTCCAATACTTCCCAATACCAGTATGATTGTTACATCAGCATGAGGATGTTAAGTTAAGAATACTATAATCACATTTGTTATCTGTTAAATTATTAATTCTAGTTGAGGGGGGGGATTTCCCTTTTTCGTACTTGGTATAGACAGGCCTATTACTTCACAATGCGAGGGCTAAACCGACAAAAAGCAAACCTAAAATTGGTCCTTATGGTGTTTCCCTGAGCTGGTATCCAATTCACCTCTTAGGATACTCATAGGTAGCCAGCATGGGCCTACAGTTCACAGGCGTTGCGATGGTTTTATTCACATCGAAAAAGAAAAAAATAACGGTGAAATAAAATTATACTCACCGTTTTTGAATCCAGTTCATGTCTGGTTTGCGCCAAAACTTTATCCACTCCAGCCTGGTCTACGTATGTGACAAACCCGAAGCCTCTGCGAATTAATGACACAATTATTGGCCTAGAACAAATGTTAATTCAAGTGTGTGCGAGTGACACTTTCCAAAATAGCTCATACGAATACGCCCCCTAAGGGAATTAAAAACATAAACAAATGTCAGTTCGGTGCTGAGTCGCCGCAGAGCAAACGGATCACTCACCTTGATCGTTTTGTAACTGGATCTCGCATCACCATACACTCCTTCACCTCCCCGAACTTACAAAAGTACTCCTTCAAACCCTCTGGGGAAAGACAATGACATAAGGAGTTGGTCACACGCATCAAAATTAAATAACATGCATGGACGGCGCAGGAATAAGTCCGTCGTCACTTTATGCTTTTCATTGATAGCCTGAGCTAGAGGCTAAACGACGTTTCTGCAACCGATGCGGCTATAAAAATGTTTTATGGACTTCTAGCTGGGCTGTACCGTGAACAAATGAGCATCCACAATCCAGAAATACCAACTTAGCACTCAAACAGCATGTTAGTAAGAAACAACACTTCGTAACAGCATATTATTTTGCTAAAGGGTAATTTTCGTCGATTCAGCCCATCGGATAACACCATCAACAACAACATAAGACAACATCAAGAGCACATTTAGATATGTGCAATAATTCACTTTTATTAAAGGAAAAATAATGTTCAATAAAATATGCTGTGTGATTACGGTTGGTGGGGTGGAGAAATGGCACAATGCTGACGCACAGAAGCTGCACTCGGTAGCTAAGCACACAAGCTTGCTAACAATAAGCTCCAGTTTCCTAACAAAACAAATTCCCAAAGCGTCTGCTTGACGAAAACTTCTCCCCCAGGCGAGGTACAAGGACAAAACGTAAACCAGAGGAAGCCAGCAGCGGTTTCACGGAAGATACCTGTAGGATAATGTATCTATCCATCTATTCGTGCATTTGTTTATTTGGAACGCGTTAGTATCGCAGACAGGGTTTATACGTTGTGCTAAATCAATATACGCGTAATCCCCATCCCATCCCTCCGACCTTGCCATTTGTTTCAGCTCGACTCTTAAATCCCTACTCATGGATCCGCACTGAATTAGCGCTTTGATTTCGGCAGCACTGAACCAACTCTTTACTTTCTTTTTGCATCGTGTGAGTGCTTTAAAAGCAGGAGATCCCCAAAAAAGTAAACACAACATTCGCACTAAACTCCTTTACCGTCGATCCGGGGTCGAAAATGACTGATCATCGAAACACTGAAAAAAGCACGCCAACGTCACTTCTCTGTGGTTACCTCAGTACTTGAGAAAGTCGCTAGCTGGGCTACATGGCTCACCTTGCGTCGTCTGCCAACTGAGGCCGCCGATGAACATTTTGCTAAATGGGAGAAAAGAAAGAACGGCGTGTTAAGCAACGCGATCGAGTGATTTAATCAAGACAAAAGGCAACATCTATCAAGCTAACACATAATACACAAAAACAAAGATTGAAGTAGCTAAAGAAAAATATCGGCCATGTTGGTAGCGCAGGTCTACTTTCTGCACAGTCAGGCCGTTATCCCAGCAATAAGCCGCGAGCTTCTCTCAACGCAGAAAGAGAAAGTTGCCATCAATTACGGCCATCCCCCGTCTCTCGCTCTCTCTCTTTGTGCACGGCGAAAACATGGTGAGAAAGCGGTGCTCGGAGCGCAGGATGCGCGGCAGAGCCACGGTCCAGCGCGGCACATTAAGATCACAACAGTACAGCATGCTTCCTTTTGTCTTAGAGCTTCGGTAGTCTGCCCACCAACTCCTGGATCTCTTCAGCGGGACAGCAGCCGAGTTGCAAGGCCGGCGAGAGACGAGGAGAGCTTTACCAGGGGTCGTGGGGGGAGTCCACGGACGATAGGCTGCTCTGGCTCCCTTCGGTCTCCATGCCTTCCCTCTGGTCCCGACTGCACGGTGTGAGAGAGCGGGGAGAGTCAGGGGCGGGTGGCCGAGGGGGGTGGGGTGGCTGGGGGCGTCTCGGGGAGGCGGGACGAGAGCGCTTTACACACACAAAAGCGGAGACTCCACCTCTCGCTCTGTCTCACTCCCCGTCCCTCCTCGCCTCCTATGCCCCACTCCGCCTCTTTACCGTTGCCTCTCCTGCACTAGTAGTATTTCCCAGGGTATTTTTTCGTTCCCGCCCCCTCCCGCGTCTCTTTCTGTGGCTCCCCTGATCACTCCAGCCTCCGGCTCTCCAAGAAAGAAACGTTAAATCTTTTCTGTACAAGATTCAGTTTAAACCACAGTAGCCTATGTAAGTCAGCGGCTTGGCGGCTTCGTAACAACTTCACCACACCTGCTGTACACTAAAACCGAGACTGCGTGGGGAGTGACTGTACAGGATAGACCGACAATGCAAGATGAGCGGAAAAAGCACAAAAGCTTCTCGTGTATGTACGCACATAACTACATGTTGGCGTACCAAACGCGTTCTGAGTCCAAAAATGTATTTAAGCTCTCGCTGGCAATCGGTTAAGCCCAGGAACCGTCTATGCTGCCACCTCGCAAACACCAGACCTCCCATCCAGCTTTCACTGTTTGCAACAATAGTAGCCTATTTTTTCACTCAGAAATGGAGTTTGTCATCCGGTTTGCATTACCTCCACCTTCCCACTCACCAACGAGGGAAAGTTGAGTGTGCACAGGTCAATGGCATACTAGATTGGAGTCAAATAAACTGGTCTTGTGAGGGTCAGTGCTCCCAGCTTCTTGCTACTGGAAGTGTGTCAATGGTCTGTTATGGCGGTCAGTTCACTTGTGCAATCAACACATTGTAATTGTAATTCAACCGTAGCCTGGTTTGACCATTGGGTGTGAAAGGTACAGTGACACATTTAGGTGGAGTGAGATGCTGGATTTGGTAAGGAGGTGCAGTGAGATGCTGAGTTTGGTGAGGAGGTGCAGTGAGATGCTGGGTTTGGTAAGGAGGTGCAGTGAGATGCTGGGTTTGTTGAGGAGGTGCTGGATTTGGTAAGGAGGTGCAGTGAGATGCTGAGTTTGGTGAGGAGGTGCAGTGAGATGCTGGGTTTGGTAAGGAGGTGCAGTGAGATGCTGGGTTTGGTGAGGAGGTGCTGGATTTGGTAAGGAGGTGCAGTGAGGTGCTGGATTTGGTAAGGAGGTGCAGTGAGATGCTGGGTTTGGTAAGGAGGTGCAGTGAGATGCTGGGTTTGGTGAGGAGATGCTGGGTTTGGTAAGGAGGTGCAGTGAGATGCTGGGTTTGGTAAGGAGGTGCAGTGAGATGCTGGGTTTGGGGAGGAGGTGCTGGATTTGGTAAGGAGGTGCAGTGACGTGCTGGGTTTGGTGAGGAGATGCTGGGTTTGGTAAGGAGGTGCAGTGAGGTGCTGGATTTGGTAAGGAGGTGCAGTGAGATGCTGGGTTTGGTGAGGAGATGCTGGGTTTGGTAAGGAGGTACAGTGAGATGCTGGGTTTGGTGAGGAGGTGCAGTGAGATGCTGGGTTTGGTGAGAAGGTGCTGGGTTTGGTAAGGAGGTACAGTGAGATGCTGGGTTTGGTGAGGAGGTGCAGTGAGATGCTGGGTTTGGTAAGGAGGTGCAGTGAGATGCTGGGTTTGGTAAGGAGGTACAGTGAGATGCTGGGTTTGGTGAGGAGGTGCAGTGAGATGCTGGGTTTGTTGAGGAGGTGCTGGATTTGGTAAGGAGGTGCAGTGAGATGCTGGGTTTGGTGAGGAGGTGCAGTGAGTTGCTGGGTTTGGTGAAGAGTTGTTTGTGTTCCTTCTGGTCAAACTGCATTCTGTGGTCCTGTACATCAGTGCTGCTCGTGTTGACTCTGCGTTTTTTTTGTTTGCTTTGCTGAGCATCTGGTTTCGATTGCTTGAGCCAAGCTGTGTTGCACCTGGCTGTGCATTCAGTAAAGGTCTCTCTCTCTCTCTCTGCCTCTCTCACTTCCTGAGTGAGAGCTCTGCACCTCCGCTCTGCTCAAACTCTTCCGCCACTTCTATAGCCCTGCTTTCCAGAAGAATCACAGTTCTGCTGGGTGAAAGAAAGACTAACGTCACTGAAACAAGTTAGCATTAGCCCCTTAGCTGGTGATATAGCAGTGGTCATACGTTAGTACACATACATGTCAGTAGCAGTACTGTAGGTGTCAGTGGCAGTGGTGCAGGTGTCAGTGGCATTAGTCAGTAGCTAAGACAGGCTGGCGAACGGCGCGGCCCGTCTGTGCTTTTACGGGTCTGTGTAAGAGGGAGTAGCAGTAGCAGGTTTCAGGAGAACACACACTGCTGGGTTTTAAGTATATAATTAGAGCCAAGCCAGCCCAGGACTATCCCCACCCCCCACTCCCACCTCCTCGCTGCTCGGCCATGTGACCCACTAACCGTCTAAGTGGCAGATTACCAGCTTTTCATAAAAGCTGCCTAACGCCGCGCTGGGAGTCACCTCAACGCCAGCTGCTGCCGGGGCCTGTGCTGCGGCCGGGCGCGTTTGGCGGCGGAGGGTCCCCCGTTTCGTTCGTCTCCCCCGTTTCGTTCGTCTCCCCCGTTTCGTTCGTCTCCCCCGTTTCGTTCGTCTCCCCCGTTTCGTTCATCTCCCCTTTCCCCACCGCTTCCCGCCGACCCCGCTTCCCACGGCCGGGCTCCCTCCGCTCGTGTCTGCATTAACGACGCCCTTCCCCGTGAGAACGACAGATCTGAAGCACGGGAAGGTCACGGCTTCCCCGGTGTGAACCTTCATCGGCTGAGAGCCGAACCGGCGTCTTCAGCAGTAACGGGCAAACTGCTGAGTGCGCTTATTACACACACGCATCGCACGGAGGATCACAAAGCCTCTTCTACAAAAGAAACACAAGAATAAACAACAAAAAAACACTGAGGAGGAGGGGGATTACGGAAACCATTATTCAGCGCTTTATTTACATGACCAACTTTGGAATGGCGGGGGAAAATTGATGTGTGCGTTCGTGTGGTGCATGCGTGTGTGCGTGCATGTGTGTGTGTGTGTGTGTGTGTGTGTGTGGTGCACGGGAGGGTGTGGGGAGTGGCGTGGTGTGGGGGATTGAGCGAGAGAACTGTACCGTATGTAGGACAGGGGCTATTCTATTCTGACACGAATTATGGGCGTGTCCAATTTCTGCATGCTTGATCAATGGGGTTGAATAGAGAGAGAAAGAGGGAGAGAGGGAGGAAATGAATGAGACCGAGAGGGGTAGGAAAGAGAAGGGGAGTAGTAAAATCAGGGAAAGAGAGAAGAGAAAGCAGATATGCTGTATAAGTGTATTATCATACTCTCTATAACTTCTAGAGAGAGAGAGTGAGAGAGAGTTTTTTCTTTTTCTCTCTCATTGTTCTTGTGCATGTGTGTGTTGGTGTGCGTGCATGTGTGTGTATTAATTAGCCATCACTTAGCTTCGTTTAGCTGAACTGAACTCATTTCTCTTTTTCAGCGATGACCTTCAGATATGGTGGGGAGGGAATCCAAGGGACTGAGCAGCCAATCAGATGTAAGGGGATGATCAGGAGGCAGGATGTAGAGAGTCAGTTTGGAAATGTTACCGGGACACACACACACACGCCTGTACACACACACTCAAACACACACGCATGCACGCATGCACGCACACATGCACACACACACACACACACACACACACACGCATTTGCACACACACATGCACGCACACATACGGACCCACACATTCATGCACGCACACACACATATGCACCCTCACACGTACGCACACACACGCGTACGCACACACGCACACACACACGCACGCACCCACAGACACACACACACACACACACACACACAGTTTGTTCACTCAGCCTCTTCACTGACCTCTGCGGGCGAAGCTATTGTTCACCCCTGACCTCTGACCTGAAGGCCCTGGGACCTGCTCTGGGAGAGCAGGGGTGTCAGGGGAGGGGCGCTGAGAATAGAGTATAAGCTCCTCTGCTTTTCTTCAACTACATAAATCACCTTGATAAGGGCATAATTAACATAGTCACATTTGAATTTTCACTGAAGTATGGGGGATACAAGTACAAGAACACAAAAAAGATTTAAATAGGCAGAATTGGAAAATGTAGTTGAACATTTGCAAATATAAAAACATACAAATATAAAATGTGTTCACTTTGCCCTGGGAGTAGTTGTTGATCACAGCCTATCTGATCAAAGAATTGTGCTGTAGCAGTTAAAGGCCAACAGGATGTTGGCATATACTGCAAAATCATTGTTTAGAAATTAAAGGAAGTTATATGTTTTACAATGCCTTTGTCACACCACACTTAGAGCACTGTCTACATGTCTGGGCACTATCTATGGACCCAACAAAGAGACTTTGTTTGTAAAATCATCAACAGGATTAGCAAAGTGAGTGAACTAAAATATACTGTCTGATCTGTCAGCAGAACAAGGTGACATAGGTGAAAATGAGTTAAAGCTAATTTTATAGAAGTTTCAATGTGTGGAACAACTTGCCAGGACATGTTATCGAGGCAAAGAACCATGGGATACTCAAGCTAGGCTGGGCGCAGTGCTGGAAGCTCTCTTAACTGGAGGATGACGAGCTTAGATGAGCTGGATGCTCTGTTCTCATCATCAAACATCCGGATTGTTCTCATCTCCTAAAACTGAAAACAGAGAAGTCTGTAGACTCAAGAGGGAGGCAGAAAGATGAAGGGGGGGGATATATAGATAGTCTACACTGTATACACTATACTGTATACACTATACACACAGTGGCAACTTTAGTAGATACACCTGTTCATTAAGGCAAATACACTCCAAGCAACTAATCATGTGGCTGCAACTCATTATACGTATGAAGCATGTAGACATGGTGCAGAGCTTGAATTGTTGTTCGAACAAACATTAGAATGGACAAGACACACAATCTAAGCGACTTTAAAGGAGCACTGTCACGCCTTTTTAAGTTGTGCTTATTTGGATGAAATGCTTAAATTATGCGTGTAGGCATCTAAGTGTGGAATGATTATTGGTGCCAGATGAGGTGGTCTCGGCTGCCCTCCTGGGATTTTCACACACTGCAGTCTCTGGGGTTTGCAGAGAATGGTGGACAAAACTCATCCAGTGAGCAGCATTACATTACATTACATTAAATTACATTAATGGCATTTGGTAGGCGCTCTTATCCAGAGCAACGTACAGTTGATTAGACTAAGCAGGAGACAATCTTGCCTGGAGCAATGCAGGGTTAAGGGCCTTGCTCAAGGGTCCAACGGCTGTGCGGATTTTATTGTGGCTACACCGGGGATCGAACCGTTAACCTTGCGGGTCCCAGTCATGTCCCTTAACCCTTAACCACTACTCTGCAAGCCACCCCACAACAACACCATGTTAATAAGAGAGGTCAGAGGAGAATGGGTAGATTCATTCAAGCTAACAGAAAGGCCGCAAATGTTGAAATAACAGCTGTTGACAACAGCGGTGTGCAGAAGGGCATCTCCGAACGGACAAAGTGTGAAAGCTTGAAGTGGATGTCTTGCCACAGAGGCACATGCTGGGCTCCACTCTGATAAGAAGGGAAGACGAGGCTACAGACATAAAAGAGAAACTAATGCCTTGTCTGGGTGTTAGCCGTTGTTTTCATCTGTGGAGATTGCATTTGAAGTCAGAAGGCATGCACCATCATGTAGGCCAGAGAATGAACTATGGCTAAAACCCACTCATCTGTAAGCTGGGAGAGCTGAAGCATTCATTAAGGATGGCACAGGGCACCGGGTATTATCAAGTACAGTGGTTTGGAAAGTTTTTGGTCAGTCGTCTCCAGAGCGGGCAGGGATGAAAGTATGACGAGCCACCGCACGCAGAAGTCTACGAGAGCAGAATTATCGAGGCTACGCTGCAAGATGCAACCTTCTTCTCCGCAGATTAGAATTCGTCAAAAAACGAGAGATTAGCCAGAAGAGTTTAATGGACAGAAGAGACCAAAATAAGCCTTGACCAAAGCGATGGAAAACAGCCCATAATCCAAGGCATACCCCCTTACGTATCTGTGAAATATGGAGGAAGCAGTATCTGAAGAGAGAGAGAGAGAGAGAGAGAGAGCAAAATGATCCAGATCTCAGGGAAATTAACACAATTTCACATAATGCGCATACTGTATC